>NC_091451.1:39101742-39181742 GCF_964237555.1 Oryctolagus cuniculus | reverse complement strand
ATTTCAACCCCAGTTTGCAGATGATGAAGCTGAGGTTCAGCGAGGCCCCTCCCCAGGGCTCGGCCGCGCTTTCTGAGCAACCCGGTTCCTTCTCTGCAGGAAAACTGCACGATAAGTTTGACACCGTGAGCACTGCTGAGGAGCCCTTCTACGTGAACGAGAACCTGACCGTCAAGGTGCCCACCTTGTACTGCTGGAGCACGTTCCACATGCAGCGAGACGAGCTGCTGTCCAGCTGGGTGCTGGTGCAGTTCTACGTGGGGAACATCACCGCCTTCTTCCTCCTGCCCGACCACGGGAGGATGCAGAAGCTCACGGAGCAGATAACTCAAGAGCGCCTCGACGACCTCAAGAGCTTCACTGACATAAAGTGAGTCCCGGCGGCCCAGGAGCCGCCCAGAGACCTGAGACGGCTGGGGACGGAGGCCCAGCGGGAGGAGCCGGGGCTGGGGCGGCGCCACCAGACCTGCGCCTCCAGGAGCAGCCATGCACTCGGCTCCGGGAGTGTCGCCGGGCTCTGCAGTGGGGAGCAAGGGTCCCGTCCCGGGTGAGGGCTCTCCCCAGCTAGGCCGCTTCCCCCTGCCGACATCCAGCGCTCCTGTCCGTGACATCAGCACCAACACAGGCTGTGCTGGGACCCGGAGCAAAGAGCTGGGCTTCCTGGGCAGAGGCTGGAGCTGAGGGTGACGTCCCAGCACAGAGGGTCCCTGGGTGAACGTGGGAGGAGCCTCACGGAGAGGCCCAGGGAGGGAGGGGCCAGGGCGAGTGTAGACAGCTGCCCCTTCTCTGCCACTTCCCTCCCGGGGCTCACTGCCTCCCCGGGGTCAGCAGCACCTGAGGACGCCCCCACAGGAGCGCACATATGTGCAAGGAAGCGCGCCCATGCTCCGCTGAGCCACCTGCACTGGGCGCCATAGACGCACACGACACACACGCAGGGGTGAGGCAGAACATACGGTGCGAGGGTGCAGGCCTCTGCCCCACCCCACCCCTGCCTGCGGTCCCACACCCAGGATGAGAACAGAGAATGAGAAGGGGCCGTGCCGAGGGCACTCCCTCCCGGGGCCTGAGCACGCAGCCTGCTCCGCCCACTCTTCTCTCTCCCAGGGGACAGTCGTCATTCAGCACCTGCCGCTGCCACCCAGGATCCCCCTGGGAAGAGTCCCAGGGAGCCCCACGGTTGTGGGGGTGGAAGTGATAAGGGGCAGCTGACATAAGCTCTGAGTACAAGATCCCGAATCTGCCTGGAGGGCTTCCTGGAGGAGAGGGTGTTTCAGGGCTCCCCGGACAGGGGTCCACCCTTGGTGCTAAGGCTGCAAAGGCATCAGGCGGACAAGAAGCTCAGCAGAAACAAACCGAGGCAGCTTCTCATGTGGACCTGGGGGGAGGAGCGTGGACCTGAGTGGGAGAAACGACTAGAAAAGGAGACTTCTGGAGCACAGTGAGCCCAGCAGGTCTGCGCCTTGGCGATGCCTCGGCTGCGAAGCGCCTCCCTTCTCTCTGCTCCCGAGCAGGTACTACCACATACACTTCCCCAAACTGTCCAGTATCACGGTCAGTGACCTGAAGACGTTCGGGGGAGGCCTGGGCCTCCCCAACCTCTTCAATGATAAGATTGACCTCCCGAGTGCCAAACAGCAGAGAGCCATCAAGAACCATAAGGTGAGCTGGCCCCGAGGCCCATGCTGTCCCTTGGGGCGTGGGGAGCAGAGTGGGGGAGGCGCAGGGTCCAGGCAGGCGGCTGGAGACAGGCCCGAGCCCCACACCAGGTGCAGATCTGCCTGTTTCCTAGGAGCCGCTTGACCGCCTGGGACCGGAAGTGTCAGGTAACAGAGCTGGGGAGGGGCTTCCTGTGCTGCTGGACTGGTAAGGGTCTCCCCTGAGGCTGGGTCACCGACCTCCTGCCGCATCTTTGCCCTTGACCTTCCAGTCTCCCAGCTTCAACTTCCCCATACTGACAGAGAACCCCAGAGTCAGGGACTTGAAAGGGCCGCCTGGCCCCTGGCTCTGCGGGTGCTGGGGCCATGGGTGTCACCAGTGTGAGCACCTGGGCGTGCAGCCACAGATGTTTCCCACCCAGGAAGAGTCAACGTGGCCGACAAACAGAGCTCGTCCTCCACTGGGTCCGGGGAACCTGTGGTGGACAAAGCCCTCCAGATGTCACCTTTACAGTCCTTGTCCCCAAGGACCTTAAAATCCCTTCTGAGAAAGGAGAGTGTGGTGGCACGGGGGGAGGAGTAGGGTCAAGGCCATTGTCCCCTGCAGAGGCTGGGGTGCGGTCACAGGGGTGGGAGCTGCGGGGCAGGAGGGGACTGGGGGGAACTGGGAGATTCCAGACCTGAGACTCAGAGAAAGGCTTTGGGCGACTGTGCAGAGTGGAGCCAGGGACAGGGCGGGCAACCCCGGGGCTGAGGCGTCCACCTGGGGCTCGGTGCAGGTGCAGCTCACGGCCCTCCTTCTCCCACCACCAGGTGATACAGCAGGCCGTGCTGACCATAGACGAGAATGGGACGGAATTCTCCCCGAGCACGGATACGCTGGTGCATTACTCCTACAGGGACCTCACGGTCAGGTTCAACCGGCCCTTTGTGATCGTTCTCGGCACCTCCAAGGAAGACGATATGTTCTTCCCCCTCTTCATGGGAAAAGTGGTGAATCCCATAAAATACTAATCTCCTCTCTGCCCTCAGCCCCTGTCGCCAGGCCGGGCCCCTCCCTGCACGACATTAAAGAAGGGCCCCCCGAGTGTCACCTGCAGATTCTCCACTGAGTCTCCCTTTGTGCCTCGATGCTCTGCACCCTGCACGGAATCACGGAATCACGGCCACAGGTCCCCTCCTGGGCCCCTGCATGCATATTCATGAGGCACCTGGTCCTCCTGGGCCCCTGCATGCATATTCATGAGGCACCTGTGCCAACAGCAGTGAATGTCAGTTCATTATCCTTTGCTGCAACCAAAGGCCTAAGGGATCTGTAAAGGGAGGTCTAAATCCTTGCAAAGAAATGGGGTTTCTTCAGCTCCCAGCTTTGAACAAACGGGACCCAGGGGCCAGCGCCTGCTCCGCTCTGAGATGGGTCTGAGGGAGGAGCGCCTCACCTCTGAAGCGGGCAGGTGGGGAAGGTCACTTCACCAGACCGGAAGTCAGCGATTGCAGAGGGGCGGGTCTTTCTCTCCTATCACAATCCACTCAGTGGGGATCCCCGAGAACTCTGTGAGCTCCTTCGTGGGGCCGCGTCCCCCGGACCTGCCACCAGGGTCTCCACCTTACAGGTGCCGGCACCTCTCACTTCACCCGACTAGAGACCAGCCTTCTGACACGTGAGCCGCTGGGGGGCGCCCCCAAGTCCTGTGAACCCCTCCGCAGCAGGCCGACGGCTCCCGCAGCCTCTCAGTCCTCTTCCCATGGAAACTCGCGTGCTTTCTGGCTGCCTTGGAGTCTCCTGCGCTCACACACGGCCCAGACTCCGGCCCACGTGCCTCACATCCGTGTCCCTGCCAAGCCTCCCCGTGCACCCCAGAATCCCTCACTCTCCCGTGGCACCCGCCAGACCCGGCACCTCACAGCTGGCCCTGGGCAGCTGCACTTGCAGCCAAGAAGGGAGGAGCCATGTCCCCCCTCGGCCGCCGTGTCACCTCCCCAGGCTCGGCCACTGCTGCTCTCCCCGGGGGGTTTCCCACCAGCAGTTCCGGCAGGTTTCTCCATGGGACTGGACCGGGGCGTCCGCCTGTGTGCTTGCTCCATCACTGCCCCAGGGACCTGCACAGCTCTCCCGGAAGCAGGTCCCTGAGGGACAGACGAGGGCACATGAGGGGTCCCAGCGCTCACACACAGGAACCCAGACAACACTCCAGCAGCTCCATCTGGAGGTGAATGAGAGCCTGGACGACAGCCCAGGAGACACTCGGACCCTGGAGAGCCCAGACAAGCAGCCTTGTTCCCATCCCCGCAGCCACAGGGACTCCTCACTGCCCTGCCAGGGGAGAACAGTGCCCCCAGGACACCACCCTACCTTGCACCAGGCACGGGCAGTCCCAGCTACAGGGAGGACCCTCGGTCTTCGCAGGCTTGCAGCCCAGCGAGGGGAGCTCCATGGCACAGGCACTGAATTCCTTCAGCAAGTCCCAGTGTCACCATCACAGCCTGGAGCAGAAGCAGTGTGGGACCATCGTGAGAACGCAGCCTCTGTGGGCACTCATGCTGATCTGTCAGACGGGAGCCCCTGGGTCTCTACCCCTGCAACACCATGCACATCGCACCACGGCAGTGAGAACGACACACCCCCACTGACCTAGCCAGACAGGAAGCATGACCAGGACTCGCAGGCACCAGTCCTCACAGTGCCTGCACCACAGGTCAGGTGGTTACGCCCCCCAGAACCCGGAGCCTGGGGCACTGTCCCCCCTCAGACTCGAGGCCTCTCCCTTCCCCTGTCCGCTGTCCCCTGCCACCTGGAACATCTCACGTGCCCACTGGGAATGCAAGTGTTCACCCCAGAGACCTGGCCTCTGCCCCCACTGTTGTGCGTCCCAACTTCCCTGGCGCCCACACGGCACCATGGGGACTGAGAATGAGCACCCGGTGCCCCTGCCACCGCTGCCATCAGTCACAGCAGAAGAAGCATGGGGAGATGGCAGCATTGTACAAAGCTGTACCAAAGCCGAGCCAGCTCACCAGACTGGCAGCTGAAGGGAACGGCAGCTTCAGGGAAAATCCTTCCACTAGGAATGTAGCAGCAGCTGAAGACAAGGAGAGACCAGATGAGCCAATACCAACACAGAGGCAGGAGAGGTACAAAGGGGCAGGGTAACATGACACCTGCATGGAGGCAGGAGAGGTACAAAGGGGCAGGGTAACATGACACCTGCTAAGAGTGCACTACCCCTGGAGCAACAGACCTCACAGAGAGAGTGGATGAAATGCCAGGTAAAGAATTCAAACAATGGGACCCACCCTGTGGCACAGTGGGCAGAGCCACTGCATGCAGTGCTGGATCCCATGTGGGCACCAGTTCCAGATGTGGCTGCACTTCTTCCCATCCAGCCCACTGCTATGGCCTGGGAAGGCAGCAGAAGATGGCCCAAGTGCTTGGGCCTCTGTACCTGTGGCATGAGAGACACAGAAGAGGCTCCTGGCTCCTGGCTTCAGATTGACACAGTTCCGTCTATTGTAGCCATCTGGGGAGTGAACCACCAGATGGAAGACCTCTCTCTCTCTACGCCTCTGCCTCTCTCTAACTCTGCCTTTCAAATAAATAAATAAGTCTTTTAAAAACAAGAATTAAAAAACTGACTAGTGGGAAGCTCAACAAGATACAAGAGTACAGAGCGGGGGGGTTCATGAAAATTAAGACAACAAAATCCTGACACACATAGGAAATTCAGCACACACACAGACAGAAATCTGGATCAAGAACCAAACAGATCTTGCAAAGAACTCATTACATCGAAGAAAAAATGCAGTCGAAAGCCTCATGATAGACCAGATAAAGCAGAAGAAAGACTTCAAACTTTAAAGTCAGGCCTTTTGAAATATCCCAGGCAAACAAAAAACACATATTTTAGAGATTTATTTTATTTATTTGAAAGGCAGAGTTACACACAGAGCGAGGGGATCTTCCATCTGCTGGTTCACTCCCCAAATGGCCACAATAGCTGAGGCTGGGCCAGGCTGAAGCCAGGAGCTTCACCAGGGTCTCCCAGATGGGTTCAGGGCTCAAGCACTCAGGCCATCTTCTGCTGCTTTCCCAGGCCATGGCAGGGAGCTGGATGGGAAGTAGAGCACTGGGGACTCAAAGCAGAGCCCATGTGGGATGCAGACACTGCAGGGATGAAGGTAGAGCTGGAAACTTCCTACCTGGACAATCGTGGACAGCAGGGACAAGAGGCCCACGGGGACTCGGACAGCCGTGACGGGCGAAGGTTCTCACCGTGAGCATCTCATCTGATCAGAGTATCTGCACCCAGGCCCTTGCACAGGTAGGACTGAGTCTGACACGGGAGGCACAGGTGGCACATGGCTCCCCTCCCAGCACTCCCTGGGTCAGCAACCACACAGACACCTGCTCCGTCCAGGGGAGGGAGAGAAGAACGAGAGGAGGGCCCCCTGGGAGCAGCTGCTCTGATGCCAGCTGGCAGGGAGGGAGGCCAGCCTGGGGTCAGCACGGACCCAGACTCTCCCAGGCTCCTGAGAAGCAGTCAACAAGCAGCCGCCAGAAGCCCCTGCAGCCCCAGGGTCCTTGAGGCTGATGCCCAGGGGCTGGTGTCCAGGTTGGGTCTCAACCTGTGTGGCCAGGCCCAGAGCCAGGGCCTGCATCTGTGGGAATCCAAACATCCAAGCCCGCTCTTGGAGGCTCCTGAGCAGAGAGGTCAGAGCAGCTGTGTGACCTACGCAAATACTGGCACCTCTCTGGATCTCCTGTGGACACTGAGAATGCTGGGAGGAGCGGGGGAAATCAATCCAGAGGTGATTAACAGCTGCGAGATGCGAGTTGCTAGGGCGGCTGTTCCGGGAGGGGGTGAGGGGGCTGGGGCGTTCTAGCCTATGACAGCTGTTAACAGAATCCCAGAGGACATCAGGATCCTCAACCCCCTCACTCCACCCCCGCCACAGGGGCCTGCTGCCCTTGACCGTGTGCTAGGTCGGTCTCGGGGCTGAGAGGAAACGTGTATTCATTAACTGCTCAGATAACCCGGCTGCCTCTCTCTTTGCCACCTGCCCTTCTCTTATCTGGGTTCACGGCCCCTTCTCACCTGCTGGTTCCCTGACTTGCGTCTCCAGCTCAGCAGCTCACCCTGTGTACACGTAGTTAATTTCCAAGTGGGACACATAAGCCCGCAGGGACAGGAGAGGGGCCTCTCAGGAGCTGGCGAAGTCCCCAAGTGAGCATCTGGAGACGTGTGGGAGAAATCATGCTTACAGCACTGATAGAAAAATCTCCAACGAAACACCGGCCACAGAACTCAACAGCACAGTAGGCCATGCAGTGACGGCCTGACATGAAAGCAATCTATAACATTCGGAGGGGAAAACTCACAACATTTCAACTGATGCAGAAAAAGCATTTGAGAGAATTCAACAAAATTTCACGATTTAAAAAAATAAACCACTCAATACACTAAGAATATAAAGAAGCTATATGAACATAGTAAAAGCCATCTATGACAAGTCCACGGGCTGCTCCATCCTTGATGTGAAAGACAGTGTTGTTCTTCTATGACCCTGAACATACACAGGGTCTTCAAAAAATTCATGGAAGATGTGTGTTCTGAAGAACTATGCAGGCACGACGCATGTTTGTGCCAAAATAAACGTATTTTAATTCCATTTTTCACAAACTTTGAATTAGCCTCATAAAAAAGAAACAAAGAAATAAAAGTTATCACGTTGGGAAGAAAGTAAAATTCTGCATTCACAGCTGACAAGCTCTTCTCTGTGGGACACCCTAAAAATCCCACAAACCAACACACCAGAAATCTGTTAGAACCAATAAACAAACCCAGAAAGCGACAGGATGCACAATCAACACACAGAACCCAGTCATGCTTCCACATCCTCACAATGAACAATCCTGAAAGAAAATGAAGGGGGGCGGGAGGTGGCGCTGCGGCGCAGGAGGTTAATCCTCTGCCTGCAGCACCGGCATCCCATATGGGCGCTGGTTCTAGTCCCGGCTGCTCCTCTTCCTGTTCAGCTCTCTGGTATGGCCTCGGAAAGCAGTAGAAGATGGCCCAAGTCCTTGGGTTTCTGCACCCGCATCACAGACCAGAAAGAAGCACCTGGCTCCTGGCTTCGGATTGGCATCGGCACAGTTCCGGCCATAGTGGCCATTTGGGGAGTGAACCAACAGAAGGAAGACCTTTCTCTCTTTCTCTCTCTCTTACTGTCTGTAACTCTACCTGTTAAATAAAACAAATAAAATCTTTTTTAAAAATGAAGGGAAAAAACCACCTTAAACGCATAAAAAATACTTAAGACTAAACTCCCCCCAAGGAGCTGACAGACTTGCTCACTGAAAATGTAAAAGTATTGCTGAAAGAGGCTAAAGGAGACATAGATGAGTCAGCGGACACTCCACACTCAGGGCCTGGAACCTACCGCGTGTCACGATGTCAGGACTCCCCAAAGTAACCTACAGCTTAACACAATCCCTGTCAGAACCACTCCGATGGGTTTTGGTTTTTTTCTTTTTGGAGAAATAAAGAAATCCACTCTAAAACTTATGTGGAAACTCAAGAGATGCCAAGTGGCCAAACAGTCCTGAAAAAGAAGAAAGTGGGAGCTCTCACAGTCCTGATTTCACAGGTACAGGAATCCAAGCTGTGTGGCACCGGCATGAGGACATACAAGCTAAGTGAATACAATAAAAATCCGGGAATAAACCCTCCTAGAGGTCAGCTGACTTTGATTATAGGTGCTAAAACGTTTAATGAGGGAAAGAAGTTTTTGGCAAGAGGTGTTGAGGAAACTGGATTTCCATACTGCAAGAGCCTGATGTTGAACCTTTACCTCTCTCGTGTCCAAAAGTAAGTCCAAGTGCATCCAAGACCTAAATATAAGAGTTCAAACTGTAACAATCTCTGAAGAAAACATGGCAGAAAACTTCAAGACCTTGGATTTGGCAATGATTGCTCGGGTCTGACACCAATATTAAAACAAACTGGGATGCATCCAAATGGACAGGCTCTGTGAGGAGAAGGAGACAATCAACCAAGTGAGAAAGTGTAGAAGGAGAGGAAGTGCCTATGAATCGTGTCCCTGGTAAGGGGCTAATTTCCAGAGTGAATAGAGGTGTACATACAAAACCCCACAACGCAACAATTTTTTAAAAGCCCTGATTGAGATGTAGCCAAAGGACTTGAACACACGTTTCTCCAGATACCCAATGACCGACGGACACATGGAAAGGGGGCTCACCGTCAACAGTGCTCAGGGAAGCACAAACCAGAACCACAATGAGGCAACACCCCACACCTATGTGTGTCGGGATTGCTACTGACAACAAGCAAAAAACAAAGACAAAAAAAAAAACAACAACACTCGGAGGGCTGCCTGCGGCACAGCACCACCATCTGCAGCGCCGGCATCTCGTATGGGCGCCGATTCGAGCCCCGGCTGCTCCTCTTCCGATCCAGCTCCCTGCTGGTGCACCTGGGAAAGCAGCAGAGGATGGCCCTAGTGCCTGGGCCCTGCACCCATGGAGGAGACCTGGAAGAAGCTCCTGGCTCCTGGCTGCTGGCTTCAGCCTGGCCTAGGCTTGCCTGTTGCAGCCATTTGGGGAGTGAATCAGTGGATGAAAGACCTTTGTCTGTCTCTCCCTCTCTGTAATTCTGACTTTCAAATAAATAAATAAATAAATCTTAAAAAAAAAAAAAAACTCAGAGAATAACAAGTGCTAGCAACAACGTGGAGAAATCGGGACCCCTGTGCACTGTCAGTGGGAATGCAGGTTGGTGCAGGTGCTATGGGGAAAAGTATGGGTGTGGCTTGGTTAGATGGCAATGGAGTCAGCCTGGATGCAGCAACCACACGTCAGGGTTTGGACCATTGAATAGACATCGGGGTCGGGAGCAGAACCTTGTACACTCGGGTCCACAGCAGCAGCATTCGCAGTAGACGAAGAAAGAGAAGCAACCCTCTGTCCACTGGCAAGCGAAGGAATGAACAAAACAAAGGACATGCTCGGCCTTCGAAAGGAAGCAAATTCTGACCTGTGCTGCAGGATGGGTGACCCCTAGGCACACTGTGCTCGGTGAAAGAAGCCGGTCACCAATGACAGATCCTGGAGCAGCCGACCTCAGGAGGCACGCTCACAGGGCGAGGGGCAGAACGGTGGCTTACAGGGGCCTGGGGGCAGCAGGGAACAGGAAGCTGTGCAGTGGGGCCAGAGTTTGAGTCTCACAAGACTCAGAGCGGCCACCTGCAGTGCTGGCAAGTCCTGGCTGCTCCACTTCCCATGCAGCTCTCTGCCACGGCCTGGGAAAGCAGCAGGAGATGGCCCAGACGCTTGGGCCCCTGCACCCATGTGGGAGAGCTGGAAGAAGCTCCTGGCTCCTGGCTTCAGATCGGCGCAGCTCCAGCTATTGTGGCCATTTAGGGAGTGAACCAGCATATGGAAGACCTCTCTCTCTCTCTCTGACTCTCTGTAACTCTGCCTTTCAAATAAATAAATCTTATAAAAATGTATATTCAACCACACGCAGCGATGCTATGAACCCAGTCAATGGGTACACTGAAACTTTTCAGAGCAGGTGTAACAAAGAGAGTATGATCTGAATTTTAAGGAACTCTTTCAAATCTATAGTGAAATAGTAGAGCTTAAAAAAAAGACTATAAGAAAATAAAAATAGCAATGGCAATTTGCAAGAATCTAAACTGCATATTTGATTTTAAGAACTCAAATCAAAGTGAGAGAATGCCGCTTATCGCTATCAGGTTGGCAGGAATCTGCAAGGCTGCCAATACGCAAAGCTAAGAGCATATGTGGAACATGGTCATTGTGTGCGATTTCACCAGAGTATAATTTGGTGACATCAGTCATACTTAAAAGTGGGAAAAAACATACATTTTGCCTCAGGAAGTTTACTATTGGGAATTTACCCAATGGAAATATTTACAAACAAAACAAATGTTTGTTTTAAAAGTGTTCCTTTTAATTGCAGCATTGTTTGCAGACCAAAAAAAAAAAAATCCATCAATAGGGAATCGATTGTGTAAATGTAGGAGCACCCTGTGATGGAATGCTGCACAGCCTGGGAAAAGCATGAAGCGAGGTCAAGAAAATCACAAAAATCAAAGTAAATCATTGCCCATGACTGACTTTCTTCTGCGAGCTCCCGTTGACCTGTTTGCTGAGCAGGTAGCATAGGCCAGACGCTGGCGTGCAGCTGTGACCAAAACAGACAAAATGTCTGCCCACAGGAACTCAGCGAGGGGTGAGGACAATAACTCAGGTGAGCAGCTACCTCGCCAAGAGCAGAGGAAGGAGATGAGCCCCACGGTGGAGAACAAGGCGAGGCGGGGCTAGGAAGTGCTGGGTGTGGTCACACTCACATAGCGCGTGGTCACATCACCTGCCAAGGAGGAGGCATCGGAGACCCAAGGCAGGGGAGAAAGCAAGCCTCGTGGGTGTCTAGGAACGAGGACAGGCAGTGCAAAGGCCCTGGGTCAGGGCTGTGGCTGCACTGTTAAAGGAAGCAAGGAGGCAGCGTGCCTGGAAGGCAGAGACCACGAGAGAAAGAAGAGCACCGAAAGAGGCCGGTGCAGTGGCAGCGTCCACCCCGGGAGGCAGTGCCACATCCTGCACCTGCAGTGACCTTGGCTTTTCCTGCAGGAGATGGCATCCAGCAGAGGCCCAAATGACCGACGTGTTCACAAAACTGCATAAGGAACCATTTTTTTTTTTTTTAAATAGGAAGTGGAGTGTTTCTGAGTGATAGCATCATAGAGCTTCTTATTTTCTCCTTTGTGGCTTTCTATTTCTAAAAAAAGCATCAAAGATTCACTCAAGAACTAGGCAGAGAGGGGAGCTGGGAGATGGGGAGCCTGCGTGGCGCGTGGATGCTCAGGGAGGCAGGCAGCTCCTGTCTGGGAGGAGCACCTGTCCCCTAGGCTTGTCCCTGGGCTGTCAGTTTGTGCTGGAGGCAGGGAGGAGGCGCTTTGCTCAAATGGGTTTGCAAAAAGAAAACTCCGGAAAAGTCTTGGCAGCAAGCCTTCTCAGATCCTTTAAAATCTCAGCACACCAGTGGGAGGACGCGGGGCTAAGTTTCCCAAACATATTTGGCCGTGGGGTCCATCTATTCACAAGTCATCATCGCTGGAGATCCAGCCAGGACCCACGGGAAACCACTGCTGTGCGTGGAGAGGCACTCTGCGGGGTCACCAGGAGACACTTTGCACTGGGACAGCTCCCTCCAGCACTGGGAGGAAGCTAGGTCAGGCGCCCAGGTGCAAGGAGACCCGAGAGCTTGCTTTCCCGCCCTGCGTATCTGTGGCGGCTGCTGGACCCATGTGCTCTCGTGCACTCAAAGAGACAGACGCTCCCGGACATTCCCGCCCTCTAGATTCAGGACTGACGGGAGGCTAAGGTGGCAGCGTGAAGTGTGAACTCCCAGATCAGAGGGACAGCACCCCCTCCCGCTGACCACAGTCCCAGGCCACCTCCTTCTTTCCTGGCATCACTGGAGGACAAGGAAGTGCAAGAGTTGGGGTGAGGGAACAGGACCATCTGTGGGGGAGAGGTGGCCAGGCCCACGGTTGCACAAGCCCACATCACCTTGGGCCCGTTAATATTAACTCAGTTTCCAGCCTGGGGAAGCATCAGCAGTGCCCAGAGTCACTGCCCTGATAAACATTGCTTTGCTCCTCCTGTTGGCTGGATCTTCAAGGCTTTCCACTTGGCCTTCAGACGGTGACCCTGCTGAGGTCTCCAAAAATACGCAGCTCTGATCCCTGTGGCTACAGCTGGGGAGGCTCCACCCCTAGGACAGGGCAGAAACTGACGAGGGCCGAGTGGGAGTAAAGACCCCACAGAAGCAGCGTGAATCGTCATTACGCTTCAGCGTAGTGGTCATCTTGAGCCACCTCAGTAACCACACCATCGAAGTTTCTTCTAAGAAGAACACAGTTTTGGTCCTGGTGGGCATTTCTTTTGTTTGGTGTCTGGACATTTTTTTGATTGCTAGTCATTTTCACAGAAACCAGACTTATGAAAAAGTAGATTCAGCCAACCAAGCATGCATGCATTCAAGCACCTTGTGTTGTGTAGAGTCACTTAGCCATCTTGTCATACCCTGGCCACACACTGCTGTATGTGAGCTCTGTGTAAGTTCAGTGAACAATTCTGAATTACAAATTTCGTTGTAGAAAAGAAGCACAGGCTTTGTAGATATGCTATCTCTCTCTTGCTTTCTCAGAAGACTGTCACCAGGATCAATGTGGACAGAGGACAGACCGTGCCCCACTCAAGGGTGCAGGGCAGAGGAAGCACAAGGCCTGAAACTCACCCACGCAGCAAGTGCTGCACCTGCTATCTAGCAAGATCCATCTGGCCGAAGAGGTGGTTTACTTACTTGCAAAAGATGTCATCACTCCAGAGAATATGTGTGAAGTCAGCATAGTAAAATGTTAATGGTGGAACCCAGGTGGTACACTCAGGGTTTTCACTGTTCAAAAAAAATCTTTGACCTTTGCCATGTTTGCAGATTTTCACATGCCATTATTTGTCAGATTATGCATTCATCAGAGAGATGCTGTTGTGGGTTGAACTGCATCTCCCCCAAAATGTATATGCTTAAGTTATAACTCCCAATACCTCAAAATGTGGCCGTTTTGAAGATAGGGTCTTTACAGAGGGAATCAAATTGCAATGAGGTTTTCAGGGTTGGCTCTAATGCAGGATGACTGGTATCCTTATGAGAAGGGCAAATTTAAACACAGAGGGAAGCTGATATAAGCCACAGAACGAATGCCATCCGGAAGCCCAGGAGAGCAGCCTGGAGCAGAGGAGGAGGCCACCCAGCCAACAGCTGAACTTCAGACTCGCAGCCTGCAGTAAGTTCCAGTTGTTTGCAGTGCTGTTGGGGCAGCCCTAGAGGGACAAGCAGAGATGTTGTGTTTCCTGATCTGCACAGACGGAGGTGCTGGGGGCCAGCAGTGGCCTGATCACCCCCTCAACTCCCAGGATGAGTGCAGATCTAACGAGGACTTTGGGCAGAGTCTTCCCAGAGAGAGAGTTCCTACTGCAGGGTGTGGGGGCCTGGGAACGGACAGTGAGCCACTGGTTTCCTTAGGAATAAATGAGTGACCATGAAGCCAAGCCGTTGCCCACTGGGATCTTAAGGCCAGCTAACGTCCAATAACGGACCTAGAAGCAAAGAGTTTTCGCCACTGTGGACTTTCAGCACCCAAAGCTCTTCTGAAGATCAAGCTGCTTAAAGGCCCACAGGAACCCAAAAAATTCCACGTGGCCAGAGGATAGCCAGTGCCCGGGCCCCACTCCTCGCACTGACCACTCAGGAGCCACTTGCCCATTCCCAAAGACACAGGTAGCCTCCTTCTAGGAGACAGGGTCTTTACAGAGGGAATCAAATTGCAAAGAGGTTTCCAGGGTTGGCTCTAATGCAGGGTGACTGGTGTCCTTATGAGAAGGGCACATTTAAACACAGAGTCCATGCTCCAAATGCCCACAGCAGTCAGGACTGGGTCAGGCCAAACACAGGTGGCTTCCTTCCAGGGTTGTTCAGAGGATTGAGTAGGATGGCACATCTAAAGTTCCAAGCACATAGTAGGTGCTCAAGAAATGGGAGGCAAAATACCTAGAGGTCGGGCTGAGCTAAGCCTCCCAGGGACTAGTCAACAGGCTCAAAGGCTTGTTTGTTCGGTAAACAAGTGGCCACAGGTGAACGGCTGCAGGACTGTGCAGGTCGAAATCAATGCTCGGCTGATTCCAAGTGTTTATCCCCATTCCACGCTGCGAGCGTTTGGCTCAGATTTCTTACCAGTGCTGAGAGAGTGCAGAGTGGAGCAGAGAAGCCCTCCCCACAGGCAGGAGAGAGGATTCTAAGTCTGCCTCCTGCTGCTTAACTCTTGCGGAGCCCCTGCCATGCCCCCCAGCCTCTGCTTGCTTACGTGTGCTCTACTTGCCCTAGGCTAGACTAAAACTGGTAAGTACACGTCCCGTGGGCCATGCCTCCTGATCTCACACCCGGGACACCAGCCACCAGTCACGGCCCCCGTTCCACCTTTGTCCAAACTTCAGAATCCTTTCCAAGGCAGAACTCCAGGGACCTCCACCACAGACGGCGGAGACCACCTACTGCCCCGCCCGACGGATGTCCACGAGGCCTCCTGTCCCCAGATTTCTGAGTCTGACCCCTTTCTTGACCAGAAACAATTTCAGTTTTCATCTTCATCTCCCAAGAAGCCATGCAATGAGTATTTGCGATCTGTCACCACCTGGGTCCTACGTCATGAATTTCCCTACTGTTCCCACTCCAGACATCCAACATCCCCACTAGGTACTAGATGTTGGTAACTCCATTTCTGGGAGAGAAAGAGAGAGAGGAGGAGGGAGAGAGAGAGACAGAGAGAAAGTTCTTCCACACCTGGTTCATGCCCCAAACACCCACAACAGTCAGGACTGGACCAGGAGCCCAAAATTCCATCCAGATCTCCCATATGGGTGGCGGGGACCCAAGTGCTTAACCCAGCGTCTGCCGCTGCCCAGGACGTGCAATGGCAGGAAGCTGGAGAGAGAGGCAGGGCCAGGACCTGAACTCAGGCACGGTGCAGACATCCCAAGTAGCATCGCGTCTGCCGCACCGGATACCACCTGGCTACGCCGTTATCTTAAGGAACTTGGTCCTAGAAACCTTCTCTCTGTCGCGTCACGTTTTGTAACTCCCAAAACATTCCAGAGCGAGATTAATTCAAGCCAAATCATGCATTTCACTACTTCCTCTGCTGAGAGAGTGGGGGGTGGTGGTGGCTGGCAGGTGAAGGCACCCTCCCAAAGCCGCAGTCTCACATGCCTTTGCGACCCTCACTCTCGGGCAGGAAATTGATGCTTCCAGTAAAACTAATGATCATTTCATTCTAAGAAGTGTGTCCAAAGACACTCCAACAGAAATTAATAAATCAAGAAAAGACAGACTCGTGTGCATGCATGCGTGTATGTGTGGGTGTCTGTGTGCATATGTGTGCATGTGTGCACATGCACATGTGTGTGGATGTCTGTGTGCATGTGTGTCTATGTGGGTGTCTGTGTGCACGTATATACATGCATGCACATGTGTGCCTGTGCTTGTGTGTGCTTGTGTGTGCATGTGCATGTGTGTGGATGTCTGTGTGCATGTGTGTCTATGTGGGTGTCTGTGTGCATGTGTATGTGTGCGGGTGTCTGTGTGCACATATATGCATGCATGCACATGTGTGCCTGTGCTTGTGTGTGCACGTGTGGGTGTCTGTGTGCATATATGTGCATGTGTGTGCATGCACATGTGTGTGGGTGTCTGTGTTCATGTGTATCTGTGTGGGTATCTGTGTGCATATGTGTGCATGTGTGTGCATGTACATGTGTGTGCATGTGTGTGGATGTGTGTCTATGTGGGTGTCTGTGTGCACGTATATGCATGCATGCACATGTGTGCCTGTGCTTGTGTGTGCACGTGTGGGTGTCTGTGTGCATATATGTGCATGTGTGCACATGTGCATGTGTGTGGATGCCTGTGTGCATGTGTTTTCACGTGTGCACATGTGTGCCTGTGTGTGCACGCATGTCTATGTGCCTGTGTGTGTGCATGCATGTGTGTGCGTGGTGTTTATAGACATCAGCTCCAACCTGGTGCTGCAGGAGCTGCTGTCAGAACCCCTCTGGTCCTCTTCCCTCCTCTGCAGCAATTTCAGGTCGGGCCCATTCCCAAGAAGCCACCTTCGAGAGTAACAGAACAAAGACCTGGGTGTCACGTAGGCCAGCACCCAGGCCCAGCACAGTCCCCGTCACCTGCTGGCTTTTGCACTAGTCGCTCCGCCTTTCCTGGGCTTATCTGCCGAGCAGAACCAAGGCCCCCCACGCACGTCTTGGCATGAGGTCCCCCTTCTTAGAGCAACAAGAGCGCGTCCTCCCCTGCACATGGCGGGGCTATCCTTACCAGAACTGCTTCCTGGTTGAGCTCCTTACTGGGTAGAGTTGGTCTTCTGTGTGTAAGTTAATCGAAAATGGGCTGGGCGAGGGAGGGGGAGGGGGAGGGGTGGGCGTGGGGGTGGGAGGGAAGAAGCCAAGTCATACTCATGAAACCCAGGCATCAGGTTCTCATTCTTTAAACAAAAGGCTTCTTTGTTGGCGGGGGGGGGGGGGGGGGGGGGGCTTTTTCTACATCGCCCAGTCAGTCCTTGGGCTTCCGCACAGGGAGACAGGAAGTCGTTCCTACCTGGAAAAGCGACGAAGGAAGGGAAGATGGAGGAGCCACCCGCAGGAAGACGGCGCCCGCGGCGGGCTTGGGTCCAGCTGGGGCGCCGGGGGCGGAGGCCGAGCCAGGGTCTTCTCGCCCTCCCTCGGGCCCTGGAAACCTGCGCACTCCTCAGGACTCCAGAGTCCTCGCGCCTCTGCCTGCCCAGCTCGGCGAGTTCTCGTGAACTCCACTTCCACACACACTGGCCAGCTCAGGACCTCAAGCTGGTTCTGGCCTGCCCTGTTCTGCACAGGCTCCCGCCCCCATCCCGGCTCTGGGTCCAGGCCTCTAAAGCAGTGACAGGACCCGGGCCACACACGGGGCCAGTGCTTTAGGAGTGGGCGGTGGTGGCGGCCCAGGTTCCGCACCCACACCCCTTTGCTGCGGCCCTGACTCAGCGCTCTGTGAAGCACAGGGGTTTAGGTAGCTCAGTGCTGCAGGCTGAAAGCCTGAGGCTGGGTGGCTCCGTCTGTCTGGTCTCTGGCGAGGGCCCCTTGGCACAGCACAGAAGTAAGTGTGGGAGCTGTGGGACGGGCCCAGCACACACACCCCCCCCCAGGCCCACACTCAAGACCTGAAATAGGCACTGCCCACCAGGCCCCGCCTCTTAAAGGAGCCACCGCCTCCCAGCATGGCCACTGTGGGCACCACAGCCAGCACAGGGACCGCTGGGGAACAGGCTCTGACCACAGCCAAACCGCACCAACAGGGATGGAGAAGGAAGCACGCAGGGCAGGGGAGAGGAGGGCTTCTCACCCCCCCGCCAAGCCTTCCACAGCAGGGGCTGCCCCCCAGTTTCTCCGCACACCAGCGAGCTCCGCACACAGTACCCCAACACATGGGCATGTGGGACACAGGAGGGCACGGGGTGATAGCCCCGTCAGAATTCGCAGGTCTAGCCCAGCACTGCGCCCACGGAGGCCCACTGGAGGGCTGGTGCTGCAAGCAGGCTGAGGGGGCAGGCTCTTCCCCCGAGACAGGGCCACTCCCGGGGCTCCTGGTTTGCACCTGAGGCTGAGACACAGCCCCCCTCCCCCCGTGCAGCTGTGGGCACGTAGGCTCTGTCTTAGCTGTGGGGCCGGCACCGGCCACAGGGCCTGCAGGGCTGGTGGAAGGCCCCTTGCTCTGAAACAGGGAGCGGCAGGGGACAGAATAAAGCCCATTGAGTTCCTGCTTCCAGAAGAAGATCGGGTGACGGCATTCTGTCTGCCTAGGATGGCACACCCCGTTCTGTCTCTCTGGCTGCTGGTGGCCGGGCTGCGACCTCATGCCCGTCACCAAGGGGCTCCTGGCCAGGCGACCGATGCACCCACGGGAAATCAGACAAACCTGTCGGCTTCGCTGAACAAGACCCACTTGGCCTTCAGTTTGTACGAACAGTTGAGATCTTACATCTGCTGCTTCACTCCCCAAATGGCTGCAATAGCTGGGGCTGGGCCGGGCTGAAGCCAGGAGCCAGGAGCTTCCTCCGGGTCTCCCATGTGGGTGCAGGGGCCCAAGGATGTGGGCCATCTTCCACTGCCTTCCCAGCACTGCAGGCCTTGGCTTTCCTTACAAAGCCACAATGCCAGCCCCTAACCTCCACTTTAAACATTACACAAAGATTAACTCAGAATGAACTGTAGACCTAAATGTAGGCATGGAAGCTATGAAACTCCTGGAATGAACCACAGGAGAGGATTTTATGATCTCCGAGTTAGGGGAAAGCATTCGATGTGACGCAGAAACATGAAGAATGGAAAAACAAAAATTTCATTAAATTGAAATGTTCACACTTAAAAGATTATGTTAATAAAATGGAAAGACAAGCCACGGATTTCTACAGAGCAAAATAGATGAGTCTAAGCACCCACTCTAGATATTTACCCACCCATTTTTTTTATTTTTAGTCATTTATTTTCATTTTTTTGAGAGACACAGATCTCACATCTTCTGATTCACTTTTTTCTTTCTTTTTTCTTTTTTTTGACAGGCAGAGTGGACAGTGAGAGAGAGAGACAGAGAGAAAGGTCTTTCTTTTGCCGTTGGTTCACCCTCCAATGGCTGCCGTGGCCAGCGCGCTGCGGCCGGCGCACCGCGCTGATCCGATGGCAGGAGCCAGGTATTTATCCTGGTCTCCCATGGGGTGCAGGGCCCAAGCACTTGGGCCATCCTCCACTGCACTCCCTGGCCACAGCAGAGAGCTGGCCTGGAAGAGGGGCAACCGGGACAGAATCCAGCGCCCCGACCGGGACTAGAACCCGGTATGCCGGCGCCACAAGGCGGAGGATTAGCCTAGTGAGCCACGGCGCCGGCCTGATTCACTCTTCAAATGCCTGTAACAGCCAGGGCTGGGCCAGGCTAGAGCCAGGAGCCTGGACCTCCATTGCGGTCTTCCACGCGGATGGCAGGGCCAAGCACTTGAGCCGCCACCTGCTGCCTTAGCAGGAAGCTGGAATTGGAAGGAATGTAGCAGGGATTCGAACCCAGGACCCCACTATGGAATGCAGGCTTTGCAAGTGGCGACCTCACTGCTCCACCAAACACCCAGTCCTCGTCCAGCACCTTGAAGACCTTGTCCACGCGAGAACTTGTCCCCAAGGATTCACAGCAGGTTTAGTCATAGTCACGAAAAACGGGAAGCAACCAGGATTCCCATCAAGAGGGGAATGGGTAAACAAACTGTGGTGGTGTTGACATGAAATGTCATGGAAAGCCCAAACGACGGGACCCCTGTCACGTGGCATTCTGGAAAAGGCGAAGTGCTGGCGATAGCGCCGGGAGCGCAGGCTGTCGGGAGTCCAGGGGGAGGGGCCAGCTTGATGACCCCAGTGAGGTTGTGACGGTGGACACCAGACACAAGAGCACTTGTCAAAACCCACAAAACGGGAGCTCCAGAAATTCACGCCATTCAAATCTATCTATTCAAAGTCGATTCTTTAAAACCAAGCAAAGCCTTGGACAAGCCCAACAGCTTAAGCAAGGTCACAGGGTAGGTAACAAAGCAATGGGCAAAGCCAGGATTCAGCCCAGCCTCTCCGGCTGGAGGTGGCACCTGCAGAACCTGCCTGCCCTGCCCGTGTTTCTGGGTGCCCACTGGCAGCCTGTGAACTGCTGGGCTACCCCTGGCACTTGCATCACCACTGTACACCAGCTCAATGTCAAGTCTGGTCTCTCAGTCCCAGCATCTGCCTGCAGGGAGTGCTCACAGGTGGGCCTGGGATGCCCATGGCACCCCTGTGATGGGAGCAGGAGGGAGGGGGCTGCCCAAGGTGGAAGCGGGGAACCCTAAGGGAAGAAGGCAGGCGTCAGCCGGGGCACGTGTGTTCCGACCGCAACCTTGAACTCGGCGGTGGGACTCAAGCAACTCCTCTAGCCTCTCTCTGCCCCAGTTTTCCAGTCTGCCGAATGGGAGCAGTGGCGATCCTTAGCGACCACAGAGCACTCTCAACACAGCAAGCCCCGCTCTCGGCTCTTCCCACCTCCAGCCTCATCGAATGCCCAACACCTAAAGAGACTTTAGGTTCTGGGTCCTCTGTCTTCCAGAGGACACAGCTGAGGCACAGGGAGCTTGTCCCAGGTCACAGCTGAGTCAGACAGCCAGATTTGAACCCAGAGCCCTTGCTCCTTTTTAAAAATTTTTATTTATTTGAAAGACAGGCAGAGAGAGTGAGCTCCCAACTGCTGGTTCACTCCCCAAATGCTCACAGCATCCGCAGCTGCGCCAGGCTGAAGTCGGCCAACTGGGACTCAGTCCAGGTCTTCCACGTGCATGGCAGGGACTCAGTCACTCGAGCTGTCCCCTGCTGCCTCCCAGGCTCCCCAATATGGCATGCAGGTGCCCCCAGTGGCATCTTAACCTCCATGCCAGAAGCAACCCCCAACCCACAGCCCTTGCTTCTCGACTCTGGTTGACCATAGCAGCCACCCCATAAGGTTCTTAGGATCAAATAGGTCCATACACATCAGACAGCAAAGCTGTCACCCGGTGAGGACTCCACCATCTCCCATCCCCGCTGGCTGCCAGGCCCTGCGCTCAGCCCTGTCCATGCTGCTGGGAGACCAGGGCAGAGCAGGAACTGGCAAGTGGAAAGGGAAAGAGGAGATCAAAGCAGGACTTGGCCAGTGTAGACACCTTATCAGCGAAGTCCAAGGGCGCTAAGGCCAAACTCATGGGCCATGATCCTGCCTGTCTGGGAGGACGAGGGCCAAGAGGGGTTAGAGTCCTGCTTGGTTCAGGGGCTGGGCAAAGGCGGAAGCTGCAGGGAGCATGCGTGGCCCCGCCGGAGAGGGATGCCAGCAGGGCCCCTCACCACAGCAGCCCAAGGGCAGGTCCCAGTTCCAGCGACGGCCAGCCCAGGCTCAGCCTGGATTTAAGAGAGGCCTTGGGGACCTTAACAGACATTTTTCAAAAGAAGAAATCCAAAGGGCCAACAGACACATGAAAAAATGCTCAGGATCCCTAGCCATCAGGGAAATGCAGATCAAAACCACAATGAAGTTTCACCTCACTCCGGTTAGATTGGCTCACATACAGAAATCAACCAACAACAGATGCTGGCGAGGGTGTGGGGAAAAAGGGACACTAACCCACTGTTGGTGGCAATGCAAACTGGTAAAGCCACTATGGAAGACAGTTTGGAGAGTTCTCAGAAACCTGAATATAGCCCTACCACATGACCCAGCCATCCCACTCCTTGGAATATACCCAAATGGAATTAAAGGGGAGAAAAAAAGAGCCATTTGCACCTCAATATTTGTTGCAGCTCAATTCACAATAGCTAAGACATGGAATCAACCTAAATGTCCATCAACGGATGACTGGATAAAGAAACTATGGGATAGGTACTCTTTGGAACACTATACAGAGTAAAAAAAACCAATGAAATCCAGGCATTTACAACAAAATGGAGGAAGCTGGAAAACATCATGCTGAGTGAAATAAGCCAGTCCAAAAGGGACAAATATCACAGGTTCTCCCTGATCGATGGCAACTAAACGAGCATCTGAAATGATACCCATTGAAGTGAAATGGACACTATGGAGACAATGACACGGTCAGCCCTTGTCTAGACTGTTGAGGAACAACTTACTATTTTATTCCTTTTGGTATTTTTGTTGTTGTTGTTGTTGCTCTGTGTGTTCTACATAAGACCACTGATTGAACTCTGTAATCAATGCACAATCATTCTTAGGCATTTAAAATTAACAGAAAAGTAATCTCTGTTAAACATAGGAGTGGGAATAAGAGAGGGAAGAGATATATAGGTTGGCACATGCTCACTCGGACTTACCTCCAATGGTGGAACTAGAAATGTGCCAGGGGATTTCAACTCAATCTTACCAAGGAGGCAGTTACCAATGCCAGTGCACTTGGTAAAGTGATAAGTATAAATACACAACCGATCAAAAAGATAGGGCATGTGTTGATGAGATTTCACAAATAAGACCAGTGTAAGCAAATAATGAAGGATGGAATTAAAAGGGAGAGAATGATCCTGCGGGGAAACAGGACACACAGCAGACTCATAGAATGGCAGCACTCCTGCCTCAGAATCAACCCTTGGGACATTCGGATCTGGCTAAAAGGTCCATGAGAGTCTCACAGGCATGGAAAGCCATGACACGGTGGCAAAAAAAAAAAAAAAAAAAAAAAAATCTAAATGAAAGATCCTGGTGAACAAGACCCCAGCAGAAGGAATAGGCCATCGAGGAGAGAGGCGCCTTTCTCTGAAGGCAGGAAGGAACCTCCACTGTGATACGGCCTTGACTAAACAAGTTCAGAGTCGGTGAACTCAAGGGGCTTCCATAGCCTAGACAGCTCATAGCAAGAGTCTCGGGTGATTGCTGACGTCATAAATAACAGTGCCAATTGTTAAATCAACAACGGGAGTCACTGGGTACAGGCTCCCCATGTAGGATCTCTGTCCTGAATGTGTTTTATTATGAAACTTAAAAACAACACTACTAGTCGAACAATACCCTGTACCTTGTGCGGTTGTGTGAGTACAGCCTGTTGAAATCCCTGCTTAGTATATACTAAGTTGATCTTCAGTATATGAAGGTAATTGAAAATGAAACTCAATGAAGGGCAGGATGGGAGACGGAGTGGGAGAGGGGAGGGCCACGGGAGGGAGGGAAGTTTGGTGGAGGGAGCCACAACAATACAAAAGTTGTACTTTGTAAATTCACATTTATTAAATAAAAAAATAACTATATAACAAACAAAAAAAGAAAAAAAAGAACTTAATACTTTACCCTTTTAGTATTTTTTATGTTCTACTTAAAACTATTGGTTGGGGCCGGCGCCGTGGCTCAACAGGCTAATCCTCCACCTAGCAGCGCCAGTACACAGGGTTCTAGTCCCGGTTGGGGCGCCAGATTCTGTCCCGGTTGCTCCTCTTCCAGGCCAGCTCTCTGCTGTGGCCCGGGAGAGCAGTGGAGGATGGCCCAAGTCCTTGGGCCCTGCACCCCATGGGAGACCGGGAGAAGCACCTGGCTCCTGCCATCGGATCAGCGTGGTGCGCTGGCCGCAGCACGTCAGCCGCGGTGGCCATTGGAGGGTGAACCAACGGCAAAGGAAGACCTTT
Source organism: Oryctolagus cuniculus (assembly GCF_964237555.1). Taxonomy (NCBI): domain Eukaryota; kingdom Metazoa; phylum Chordata; class Mammalia; order Lagomorpha; family Leporidae; genus Oryctolagus; species Oryctolagus cuniculus. Next base: position 39,158,225 of record NC_091451.1, on the reverse strand, counting down.
CTCTGTCTCTCTCTCTCACTGTCCACTCTGCCTGTCAAAAATAATAATAAAAAATAAAAAAATTAAAAAAAAATATTGGTTGAACTCTGTAATTAATACACAATTACTCTTAGGTGTTTAATTAATGCTATAACTAGTACTCAAATAGTATTTTACACTTTGTGTTTCTGTGTGGGTGCAAACTGTTGAAATCTTTACTTAATATATGCTAAATTGATCTTCTGTATATAGAAATAATTGAAAATCAATCTTGATGTGAATGGAAGGGGAGAGGGGGTGGGAGAGGGGAGTGTTGTGGGTGGGAGGGCTGGTGGAAGGCCCCTTGCTCTGAAACAGGGAGCGGCTCTGAAGCCGAGTCTTAAAAGATTTGTTAAAGGGGAAAAAAGAGAAAATATGTGAATAAAATATAGAGCCCAAAATGGAGAAGCAGGTTACACATTAGAATGAGGGGTTTGTAAGCACCCGGGTGATTTCATCTGGAAGCTTAGATGGAGAAGACGGAACTTCCAAAATCGGCTTGAGGAATCCAAGACCGAGAGCCAGAGGGTGAACGGGGCTGCTGGTGGCTGCCGCCCCCTCCCTTCCCGCGCAGGGACTCAGCCCACCTCTCCCACCTCCCCCACCTCTCTGGCCGGCAGAGTGGTGCCGCCGCCCTAGCCGGCCCAGGCCTCCTGGACCTTCTGACCAGGCCAAGGGCAGGCCATCGCGCCCAGAGTCCTGTGGGAGACCGGTGTGAACCCTGAGAAGAGAGGGCTGCCCGCCTTCAGAGAACAGCAGTGCAGTGTAGACCCAGGAAGGTGTCTACAGAGGTGCAGTGTAGACACAGGAAGGTAGGAAAGGGCAAGAAAGCAGGCCAGGAGAGAATCAGAGCGTGAGCCTGGTTAGGGGACCCCTGGATCCAGACATACCTGAACCCCATCCCACCCTCTGGAACGCCCATTCATGAGACCCAATAAATAAATTCCTTTTTTTTTGTCACAAGAGAACTGACGGGGTAGATGTTGGGAAGTGGACAGGTGCGAGGTTTCGGAGTTGAGTGGCCTTGGAGCTGAACCTGAGCCCGGGCTCCTGACTACCTGTCTTTCCTCAGCTGAAGAGGGGCAGTCGCGAGAGGGCTCCCGCAGAGTTGTGGAGATTAAGAGAGATGGGGATCCACCCGCCTCTCCATCTCCCTTCGGACCAAGGCCCCTGAGAGCTGGCCCAGGCCGGCCCCATCCCCAGCCAGAGCCGAGAGTCTGGGTTTTGCAGACTTGCAGGCCTTGATGCTAATCAAGAGCACCTGTGACTTCTGTGCCAGCCACCCTGATGCAATGTCAGCCCCATTTGATATCAAAAAATAAAATGTCAAGGAATTGGCTGGAGGGACGTAAATTCACAGTAGTGGTGCTGGGTTGGCTCAGGTTTCCTGGAAACGCCTCCCATTGGTTACCTGCTGGGGGAGGGGGCCGCCTGATGGAAAAGGCCGTGGCCCCCTCTAACCATTAACCAGCAGGGCATCCGGCGAAGATTTAGCGGCCGCATCCCGTGCCCGCCACTTACTGTACACAGCCCAGGCTCCAGGCAGGGCTGAGCCGGCAGGAGCAGCCTGAGCCCACTGCACACGTGAGTAACTGCGAAGCCCGGTGCCTCCAGCTCCTGCCCGCCTGCCAGAGCCACCCCTGCTCACTGGCTCACTGTTTGGTTTGGTTTGTGTTGTTTTCCCCGGGACGTAGAACAGCGCAGCGGCCAGCAGTGATATGAGGCAACCCTGGGGAGGGTTTCTCAAATCCCAGACGCTGTGGGTCACCCGTGGGCTCCCGCCTCACGGCCGAGTCCTGCCCACCCACCTCCAGGACCGCTGCGCTGAAGCCCTGGCTGACCAGCGGCGACAGCCACAGAGCTGGAGCCCCGGGGCTGGCCAGTGCCCGTGCCCAGTGGCACCCCTGGTGGAGTAGGCCAGCCTGGCCCCGCTGGCACGGTGCACAGGGTGCCTAGGGAGCCCACACTCCCGGCCACAGCTCTTCGCTTGGCGACCTTGCTAAGGCAGACAGAACAGAACCGTACCCATCACTCAAACCCAGAGGACCCAGACCACGCCGCCTCCACCAGCGCCCTTGCCGAAGCAGAGCGCCAGGCGGTGTTTTCTCTGGGAGTGGCTGCAGAGATGGGGCAGGGTGGAAGGATTTGAAATGCAACCCTGATGCCCTGCATTCTCGTACAGCTGGGGCCTTTCACGAGTTGTTTGACTCATTTGGCTTCCTGCAGAGACAGGCACAGGATCTGAGGTCGTATGGCTGGGCTTGGAACCCTAACTCTGCCTCAGTTTGCTCCTCTGTAAAATGGGCCGTAACATGCCCCAGGAAGTGAGGTGACCAGAGCCAAGCCTTGCTAACAGCGTGACTGGTATCTCAACAGTCACGTTCAATGGGTAGTGTTGCTCCCCAGGCTGGAGGGGTCAGTCCCCCAATCTCCCCAGAGCCTGCAGGAAGGGGAGGGAGGCGTGCCCGCCCTGCTCTTGGCCGTGTGCTCTACGGAGTCCTTGCCCAGGAGGGGCCCACAGACAGGTGAGGCTGTGACCGGTGCTGCAGCCCAGATCCCATCCTGAGTGAGACAGAGAGGGGACAGAAGCACAGCGGCTGGGCTGCCTGGAGACAGGGACCTGCAACCTGAGTCTCAAAGGCCAAGAGAGAATGAGCCAGGCGTGGCAGGGAGGGGGCAGGCTCACTCCGTGGAGCCACCTGGGGCAGGGCCGGGGCAGGTCCATAGGTGTCCCCAGCTCCCAGCCCAGCAAACACTGGCGAAACGACCTGCCCTGGCCGGCCCTGCCGCTGCCTTGCCTTGACCTGCCCTGCCCTGCCCTGCCCTGCCCTGCCCTGCCTTGACCTGTCCTGCCCCTCCCTGCGCTGCCGCAGCTGGGAGGAACCTTTGACACAGAGCGCTTCTGTGGCTGAAATTGCGGGGGCCAGGTTGGAGGGGCACCTGGTACAGCCAGGCTGTGCCCTGGGCCGGGGACAGCCCACAAAGCCAGGCCAATTGGGTACCAGCTCTGTTACACTGAGGGCGCGGGGGCAGAATTTAAATAGCCCCACTTCCGGTTCCCCCAGCCACTGAGCAGCAGCAGCACTGGCACCGCAGTCTGGCTCAGTCTGCCCCGAAACCGCGGAAAATGAAAGAACCGGGGGAGGAGCCAGCGATCCGAGTGGGAAAGCAGAGCTGGGGAGAACGCCAGGAAGCTGAAGCCGGCAGCCTGGGGAGGGGTCCTTGCTGCGACCCTGGCAAAGTAGGGAAGCGGGGGCCTCAGAGCACCGGGGGCTTCTTGGCCACTGCGCCGAGATGAGGGGAGGCACAGGGAGTGGTGGGAGTGGGCTCCGGGGCCTGGGGACCTTGGTGCCTCTCTTGGGGTAGAGACGGGGCTGCCGGCAGTCCCCACACTCGGAGGGCCCCGCAGCCTCCTGGGGTGCAGCTTTGAATGCTGGCTCCTGGCCCCTTCCCCAGGGGCTGGTTCCCCCACGGGGTGATGCCCTGAGAGCCGCCTGCCGGTTCCGTGGCGGTAATTCCTGTGGCTGTGACACCATGGCTGTCTTCCTTTTCCGGAATGTCTTCATCACCCCAAGTGGAAACCCGCCCCCGCTGAAGTGACTCCGTCCTCCCCTGCCCCAGCCCCCGACCTCTATGCTGCGCTCTGGCCCTGCGGGTCTCCCAGCTCTGGCTGAGGATCCCTGCTGTGTGGCTTCCTGTCTGGCTCCTTCTATTCTGCAGAATGGCCTCCGGTTCCTCCCTGTTGTTGCGTGTGCCCAGATCTCCTTCCCGGCGGCTGCCGAGTGTTCTCTCTGCTCGTGTGCTTCGTTCACTCGTGTCTGGATGAGCATTGGGCTGTTCCCTCCTCCGGCTGTTGTGGACAGTGACAGTGAAGGCTGTTGGGACATTCGGGTACAAGGACCTGTTGACTCCCTGCTTTCAATTCTTTTGTGAATCAAAGTGACATTACTGGGTCATCTGCTAATCCTAGGTTTAATTTAAAAAAAAATATTTATTAAACGGTCAAAACAGATGAGTGTGGGCCAGGATGAAGCCGGGAGCCAGGAACTCCACTCGGGTCTCCCCCATGGGGGTCAGGGGCCCAGGGACTTGGACCATCTTCCGCTGCCTTCCCAGGCCACAGCAGAGAGCGGAATTGGGAGTAGAGCAGCCAACACTCCAGAGTGGGGTGCCGGTGTCGCAAGCAGCCAGCTTAACCTGCTGCCCCACAATGCCAGCCTAGGTTTAATATTTTTTAAACAATGGTCGCACTAGTTTCCGCAGTCCTGCCAGGAGTCCCTTCTGTCTGCATCCCTGCGCAAGGGTTCCCATTTGTTCTCATCCATGTCAGCATCATGTTTGTTTGTTTGTTTGTAATCACCATCCTCCTGGGTAGGAAGGGGTCTCATTGTGGTTTTGATTTGAATTGTCTAATGATGGCTGGGGTTGAATCTTTCCATGTGCTGTTGGCCATTCGTATATGCTTTCTTGGAAGAAATTTCTATGGAAATCCTTTGCCCGTTTTTGAATTACGTTTCTTTGCTTGGATTTGGTTTAGTTCTTGAGTTTTAGTTGTTCTTCATTATATTCTAGATAAAAATACTTTATTGGATACGTGGTTTGCAAATATATTTTCTCATTCTATGAGTTGCCTTCTTACTGTATTGATAATTCCCTTTGGTGAACAAAAGGTTTTAATTTTGGTGAAGTTCAGTTTGTCTTTTTTGGCTGTTGTTTTTGAGGATAGCCGTGATGTTGTGTCCAGAGAATCATTGCCAAGTCCGATCGTAAAGTTTTCTTGTTTTCGAGTTTCGTGTCCTTGGTCTTCGATCCATTTCGAGCTGAGTCGCGGTGTGTCAAGGACCAGCGCAGTCTCACTCTTGGGCACGTGGTCGCTGCACCTTTGCTGAGAAGTCTGGCCTTTCCCGCTGACTTGTCAGCACACCTGTCAGAGGCCACTTCAGCACACAGGCAGGGCTCATTGCTGGGCCCTGTCCTCTGTTCCATTGGTCCAGGTGTCTGTCTTTTTGCTGTTTTGGTTATTGAAGTTTAATAATAAATTTTGAAATCGGGAAGCATAAGACTTCCAAACTGGATCTTCTTTTCCAAGGTTGTTTTGGTCATGCAGGATCCCTTGAGACTATGTGAAATTTCGGGAGTTTCTCCATTTCTGAAAAGTCCATTATTGGGATTGTGCTGACTCCATAGATTGCCCTGGGGGTATTGCCATTTACCAAACCACCTTCCAGTCCGAGAATGCGGGATGTCCTTGCATTTATTTAGTCTTCTTTAATTTTCTGCTGTACTGCTCTGTACTTTCCAGTGTGTTAGTCTCTTACCTCTTCCGTTAATTCCTAAACTTTTGACACTATTATAAATAAAATTGTTTTCTTAATTTCCTTTTCAAGTTGTTTTTTGGTGTGTTTGGAAATGCAACTGCTTTTTGTGTGTTGGTTTGATACCCTGCAACTTTTCTAAATTTGCCTATTAGCTTTAACAACTTTGTGTGAAATCTCTAGGATTTTCTACTTATAAGATCATATCATCTGTGAATAGAGATAATTTTACTTTGGCCTTTCCAACTTGGATGACTTTTATGTTTCTTTTATCTTGTCCAATCGCTTCAACTCTAACTTTCAGTGTTGTGCTAAATAAAAGCAGTAAACACGGCATCCTTGTCTTGTTGCTGATCTTAGAGGGAAAGCTTCTGTTTTACACCATGCATGGTCTTTGTTACCTTGAGGTAGTTTCCTTCTGTTCCTTGTTTTTTGTCTATGTTTCTGTCAGGAAAGGGTGTATTGAATTATGTCACATAGTTTTTTGTGCATCAGCTGAGAGAATCATGGCCTTTCCCTCCCATTTTGTTAGTGTTGTGTACTGCCTTCATCAGTGTTCATGTGTTGAACCATCCTTGCATTCCAGAAATAAACCCAGCTCGGTCACACTGCTGAATTTGACTTGCTAATGTTTTGTTGAGATTTCTACATTGATGTCCATCGCCATATTGCTCTCTATTTTTCTTTTCTTGTGGCATCTTTGTCTGGCTTTGGTGTCAGGGCACTGTTGACGGAAAGGCCCGATAAAGTGAGTGAGTTCCCTGCTGCTGTGGCCTGGCTTCAGTCTGTGCCCGAGGGTCCACGTGCTGGGTGTCTGGTGTCTAGGGTGATAGCACTGACCTGTCAGTCACTTTTAAGAGGTGATGATGTGAGATGATTAAATCATGACTCAGCACCTGTGGAAGAGATCAATGCCCGTCTCTCAGGAGTGGGTGAGGGCTCACTTGACCGGATCGTGTCTCACGAGAGCAGGTTGTTGTGAAGGGAGGCCACTCTGTGTACGAGGCTCCTCCTGTGCAGGATGCACTCTGCCTCACCATCCTGTGTGACAGCCAGGGAGCCCTTTGCAGATGCCAGCACCGTGCTGTTGGACTATCCAGCCACCAACTGGGAACCAAACAAACACGCCTCCCTTACAAACCACTCAGTCTGTTATTTCATCATAGTGATGTACAGTGTGTGTCTAGGAACTTTTCCATTTCACCTAAGCTATACAATTTGTTGGTGTATGATTTTTTCATAGTATTCTTTTTTAATCCTTTTTATTTCTGAAGAATCAATAGCAGTGTTTACATGTTCATTTCAGGTTCAGTGATTTCTTAGCCAATCCTGCTAATGGTTTGTCAATTGTGCTAATCCCTTTGAGGATCATATTATAGATTTGTAAATTAAATATATTACAGGTATCATCTTTTTGTTTCACTAATTTTCTCTACTGTTTTTCTATTCTCCATCTATCACTAATCTTTATTTGTTTCCTTCTTCTGGTTTTCAGTTTTGTTGTTCTTTTTCTGGTCCCTAGGTTGTAAAGTTAGGCTGCTGATTTGTGATCTCATTGATATTTTTTAAAGATTTTATTTATTTACTTGAAAGCGATATAGAGAGGCAGAGAGAGAGAGAGGTTTTCCATCCGCTGGTTCACTCCCCAGATGGCTGCAACAGCCAGAGCTGCGCCAACCCAAAGCCAGGAACCAGGAGCTTCTTCTGGGTCTCCCATGCAGGTACAGGCCCCAAGGACTTGAGCCATCTTCTACTGCTTTCTCAGGCCATCACAGAGAGCTAGATTGGAAGTGGAACAGCCAGAACTCGAACTGGTGCCCATATGGATGCCAGCACTGCAGGCGGCGGCTTTACCTGCTACGCCATAATGCCAGCCCTCGATCTCATTGATTTTTGCTATAAAGTTTTCCCTCAGCACTGTTTTCACTGCATCCACAGGTTTCTATATTTGTGTTTTCATTTTCACCTGCCTCTAAATGTTCTTTGATTTCCTTTGTATATCTTCTTTGACCCATTGGTCATTTAAAAGTGTGTTTAGTTTCCACAGTTTGTGAATTTTCCAGTTTTCCTTCTGTTATTGATTTATAATATCATCCAACTATGATTAGGAAAGATACTTTGTATAGGATCTGTCTTAAAATCTAGTGAGTGCTTATCTGTGACCTAATCCTGGAGAATGTATTATGTGTACTTGAGAACAATGTGTTGTTGTAGTGTTCTATATCTGTCTGATAGATCTAGCTGGTTTATTGTGTTGCTCAAGTCCTCTATTTCCTTATATATCTTTTTTTTAAGATTCATTTTATTATTTGAAAGACAGAGTTACAGAGAGAGGTGGAGACAGAGAGAGAGGTCTTCCATCCGCTGGTTTGCTCCCCAGATGGCCACAACGGCTGGAGCCACGCCAATCCAAAGCCAGGAGCCAGGAGCTTCTTCCAGGTCTCCCACATCAGTGCAGGGCCCAAGGACTTGGGCCATCTTCTACTGCTTTTTCAGGCCATGGCAGAGAGCTGGATCAGAAGAGGAGCAGCCGGGACTAGAACCGGTGCCCATATCAGAGGCTGGCGCCTCAGGCCAGGGCTTTAACTCGCTGCACCACAGCACCGTCCCCTCCTTATATCTATGTCTGGTTGTCCTGGCCATTATTGAGAGTAGAGTATTGTAGTCTCCAAATTATTGTACAGCTATCTCCCTGCACACACACCCCTTCCATCTGGGATTTTTGCCTAGCTTATGTTGAGAGTCTGTTATTCAGTGTGTCCGTGTTTACAAATGAACGCTTTAGTAGTCAGCGATGTCCTTCTTGAGCTCCTGTGACGCCTGATGTGAATGTGGCCCTCCTGCTCCCTCTGGGTCACTTCCATGTGGAAGATCTCTACTGTCCTTTTCCTTCCCATCTGGTTTGTCTTTGGATCCAAAATTAGCCTTTTGTAGACAGCATATAGTTGGATCCTGTTTTTTAATCCGTGGTGTTAGAGAAAAGAGAATCAGTACGATGTATATAGAGGGAAGCGTAGCTGGGCATATACATTTCCATAGAGACAGAGCCTTCCTATGAGAGCCGGTTTGTGTGGTTGGGAGGCTCAGAAGTCCGTCCGTCAGCCACCTGCTGGCTGGAGACGCAGGAATGCTGGCGGTGCACATCTGAAGGCCTGAGGTCCAGACAGAGACAGCCCTGTCCACGTCTCTGTTCCATCCAGCTCTGCGTGGGTCAGGCAGTGCCGCCCACCGTGGGGAGGGCTTCTCTACACCATCGCCAGTGCTCACCTCTTCCAGAAATGCTCTCACAGACACACCAGGAATCGTGTGTCACCAGCTGCTGTGGGCTGCGTGGCTGTGCCCCATGGTGTCACACGTGGAAACCTAATCCTCAGTGTGGGGCGTGGGGGGAGATCGGGCGTGAACTGGATGCAGCCTGGTGAAAGGGGCCTGCGGGAGCCTGTGCACTCCTGCCACCCCTTGGGGACACAGCAGGAAGGAGCACGCGGGAGACAGCCGGTCCTCACCAGCACTGAGCCAGCGGGGGCTCGGTGCTGAATTTCCCGCCCCCAGAGCTGTGAGTTTGTAAGTTACAGTCCGCGGTATTTTTGTTATAGCAGCACAAGTGGACTGGCACCGGCCACCCAGGCATCTCCGAACTCCATCAATCAATATGTAAAATTCATCATCACATCCGTTCTATTAATCTCTGCCTTCAGAATGGAGAACTTAATCCACTGACATTTAAAGTAATCAATGATAAGAGAGACTGACCTCACTGCTTTGCTACTTGTCTCTGAAACGCCTGTAGCTTTTCATCTCTGTTCCTATGTTATTGTCTACACTTGTGTTTAGTTCACCTTCTTTCGTTAAAGTGAAATGCTTTGATGCCCTCATCATTCTTGTTTTTTTAAAAAGATTTATTTTATTTATTTGAAAGGCAGAGTTACAGAGAGAGAGAGAGAGAGAGAGAGGAGGGAGAGATGGATCCTCTATCTGCAGATTCACTCCCCAGATGGCCACAATGAACAGGGCTGGGCCAGACTGAAGCCAGGAGCCAAGAGCTTCTTCCAGGTCTCCCACATGTGTGGCAGGAGCCCAGGCACTTGGGCCATCTTCCGCTGCTTTCCCCAGGCTCATTAGCAGGGGACTAATTAATTCTGATTAGCAGGGAGCTGGATCAGAGGTGGAGCAGCCAGGGCTCACGTGGTGTCCCTGTGGAATGTTTTACCCGCTGCGCCACAGTGCCAGTCCCCCCGTTCTCACTTTTGAATATTCTCCAGTTGTCTCCTTTGTGGCCATCGTGGGGATTACAATCAACGTCCCAAAGCTACATCACCTAATCTCAATGGCATAGAAAACCCGGCTTCAAATAACCCTGTCCCCCTCCCCTTTCAGCTACGGGTGTCACAAGCTGTACTTTCATGCATCGTGTGCCCAGAAATATACACAAATAATTATTTTTATGTTAAATCACACAGAAAATAAAACCTGAAACTACAAACCAGAGCTGCAAAAACACTGGTTTGTGTAACTACTCATGTAGTCACCATTCCCAGAAGGCTTTATTCCTTCCTACAGCTTTAGCTACTGCCCGGTGTCCTCTCGTCTCAATCAGACATGGTCTGCCTTTTATGTCTCTCGGGGCAGGTGTTTTGGGAAGGAACTCCTTCAGCTTTGGTTCATTCGGGACTGTCTCGACAACTCCCTCGTTTTTGAAGGACAGTTTTGCAAGATACAGGATTCCTGGTTGGTCGTCTCTTGGTTTCTTTCAGTACTTTAAATATACCCATTGGGTGGGTATTGAACCCAAGCGTCTGTTTCCACCAGCTTAAAACCAGGTCACCAGTCTACTGTGTGGATGTGTTGGTGAGGATTAGAGGGCAGAATTGGGCAAAGTCCCTAGAGCAGAGCTGGGCGCCTGGTGGCACTTGATCTGTCACAGTGGGTACATCTTCCAGTGAGGACTCTGAGGCTCATGTCTGCTGGAGGGAGGGACTTGGCTGGGGTCTCTCGCCTGCCTCCTGGGACACCAGGTCCCGCTGACTCAGAGGCCACCACGTCTCCTAACAGAGACTCTTGACTTGGCAGTGCCTGGCCACGCTGGACAATGCCTCTCGCCGTGTACGCCTGTCTCCTCTGGCTGTGCACCAGTGGCCACTGGGCCGTCCAGGCTGCGGATCCCCCAGGCGATGACATCTGTACCAGGAGCCCGCACCGGGGCCTGGCTCCAGCCAACGTGGACTTTGCCTTCAGCCTATATCGGCAGCTCGTGTCCTCGGCTCCAGACAGGAACATCTGCATCTCCCCCGTGAGCGTCTCCATGGCCTTGGCCATGCTGTCCCTGGGCGCCTCCGGCCACACTCGCACCCAGCTTCTGCAGGGCCTGGGCTTCAACCTCACGGAGATGCCCGAAGCTGAGATCCACCAGGGCTTCCAGTACCTGCACCACCTCCTTGGGGAGTCGGACACCAGCTTGGAGATGACCATGGGCAACGCCTTGTTCCTGGACCACAGCCTGGAGCTGCTGGAGTCCTTCTCTGCGGACATCAGGCGTTACTACGAGTCCGAGGCCTTGGCCACAGATTTCCAGGACTGGCCTAGGGCCTGCAGGCAGATCAACGAGTACATCGAGAATAAGACGCAGGGGAAAATTGCGGACCTGTTTCTGGGCCTGGAGAACCCAGCCATCCTCATTCTGGTCAACTACATCTTCTTCAAAGGTAACTTCCCCTCCCTGCTCTGTGGGGGGCCCTCCGCTGTTGCCAAGAGTAGCGCTGGCCATCAAAGTGCAGAGCCCGCGGCTGGGCGGAAATTTGACTTTTAGAAAACACGTTCAAACCTGGGTGACTTGGTCTTCGCCACAATCCTTCCCTTTACAGAGAGTGAAATGACGCCCGGCGCGCCGAGTGCCTTGCCCCAGTCCCAGCGTGTTGGCTTGACGCCGTCCCCGTCACCAGGGCCACTCCGCTGCCTCGCAGCTACAATATTGACTGAGCGCTGGCAGGTGCTGCACAGGGGTAGGCACACAGACCTACAGGCACAACTCGCAGTCAATATTTGAAAGGCAGAGAGAGAGAGAGAGAGAGCTGCCTTCCACTAGTTCACTGCTCCAAATACCTACAACAGCCTGATTGGGGCCAGGCCAAACCAGGAGCCTGGAACGCACTCTGGGTCTTCCGTGTGGATGGCAGGGACACAGTTCCTTGGGCCCTGGGGAGCTGCCTCCCAGAGAGCGCGTTATCTGGAAGCTGGAATCAGGAGCATGTCAGGGCTCCAAGCACTCCAACATGGAATGTGGATGCCCAGCTGGTGGCTTAACCCCATGCCCAATGCCGCCCCCCCCCCCCCACAGCTGGAATTTGCTGCTTCGGCCCCGGGTCAGAGATCTGGAGGCGCAGCGTGCGCAGGGGTGAAATCCAAACTCCTGTATCCAGAGCAGAGGTTCTCAACGAGAAGCAGCCTCCTGCCTTCCCGGGCACAGGTCTCGGGCGCTACGGTGGGGCTGCGGCAGGGTGTGCTGCTGACAGCTGGCAGCTGTCCACCCAGAAAGCACAGGGCAGTCCCCACAGCGAGCGCCACCCCAAGAGTGACAGCCCGCGGCCCCGAGTCCTCTGCCCCACCATACCAGCCCCGAGCCGCAGTGTCTTCCCTCCTCCCACCTCCCAGCACCCAGCCGCACACGCCCGGCTTAGCCTCCTAGGGTGGCTGCAGAGAATTAGCGCAGACGCAGGGGCTCCAAACGACACGGACTCACAAGCTTACCAGGCTGGAGGTCAGAGTCCAGATGGTCACGGTTTGGGCCGGGCTGGCTCGTTCTGCAGGCTCTCAGGCAGAGTGCATTTCTGGGCCTTTTCCAGCGCCCACAGGCTGCCTGCAATCCTTGGCTCAGGGCCCCCTCCGTCCTCAAAGCCTGCAGTCACACAGCTCTGGCCTCTGCCTCCGCTGCCCCTCTGTTCTGACCCTCACTCCTCTTTTTTTTTTTTTTAAGATTTATTTATTTATTTGATAGAGTTACACAGAGAGAGGAGAGGCAGAGAGAGAGAGAGAGGTCTTCCATCCACTCGTTCACTCCCCAAATGACTGCAACGGCCAGAGCTATGCCAATCCGAAGCCAGGAGCCAGGAGCTTCTTCCTGGTCTCCCATGCAGGTGCAGGGGCCCAAGCACTTGGGCCATCTTCTACTGCTTTCCCAGGCCACAGCAGAGAGCTGGATCGCAAGTGGAGCAGCCGGGACTTGAACCAGCAACCATATGGGATGCTGGCATTGCAGGCAGTGGCTTTACCTGCTACGCCGCAGCACTGGGCCCATCCCTCACTCTCCTGCTTTCCTCTTCCAACTACAAGGACCCGCATGGTTACACTGGGCCCACCTGGGAGGTGCAGGGTCGCCTCTCCTGGCACAGGGCCAGCTGAGCAATGGCAGGGCCCCATCGGCAGCTCCGATTTCCCCATCCCTGCAGCCTGATTCAGCCACAGGTTCCCGGGATCCGGGTGGGGACATCCTTGGGGAACCAGTATCCTACCTGCCATGAAGCCCAGGCCCCTTCCGTCCAACTTTACCTGACTGCCCAAAACACCTTCCCACCCTTCCAGTCGGCACTCGAAAGCCGCTTCCTCCGGGAAGCCTCCCTGTGCACCCTGAGCAGACCTCGGGTTAGCCGCACGTGCCCAGTCTCAGTGACACAGCCCCAGTCAGAGAAATGCAGGCGGAGCAGCAAAGAAACAAACCGGGCAGCAAGCTGACTGCGCGTCCGTCTCTCGGCGGCACCCGAGACCACCTGAGTCCTGAGCCCCAGCAAGCTCACCTCATGCCCCCCTCCCCTCCTCCCAGTGTCACTCGGGGCCTCCCACCAAATGGGGCCACCCCCTCCGTCCTGCAGCTCCTCTCCCCGGGGCCATCTCAGCACCGGGAGTACTCCTCAACCTCGTCTGTCCCCAGGCGCCAGTCTGCGATCCCGCCCAGGTACTGCCCTCCTGGGAAGGCAGGGAGAGTGAGGCCGGCCGGGTTAGAGCAGCATTCTTCCCCCAACACGGGAGACCGGAGACACTGGGCATATTTGCCCAAGACAGCTTCCAGTTGTGCCCAGAAATCCCGTAGGTCCCTTCCCCCACTAGGCCGTGCGCTTTTGTGCCCAGCAGCCTTGTCCCTCTGGGGGCCCCACTACCCTTGCATGTGCTTGGCGCCTGGAAGGAACTCAACAGAGCTCCCAGAGGTTCTGGAACATAGCCTCGTGAGAAGGCTGTGCACCCAGCAGCAGGAGGGCACTGCTGAGTCTGAGAGGGCTCTGGGCCGGCTGGTGGCGCAGGTGCGGGCAGGTGCTGCCCTGCACACCGTTTCTCGTTTCTCAGGACAACCGTGGTGCTCAGCTGATGGAGCCACAGCTTCTTCTGAGTGGGGGGAGGCGGAGGCCTCACTGCACACAGGTCTTCATGGCAAAGCCTTGGTTCCACCAGGGGGTGCTGCAGTGCCCCCACAAGCCAGGACAACAGAGGTGAAGAATGACGTTGCTACAGTCATTGAAGTTAGAACATGTGACGTGTCCCTGGGGTGCTCCTGGTTTTGTATTTATTAATTTGAAAGGCAAAGAACAGAAAGGGAGGGGCAGAGAGACCTTCCATGTGCCCTCTCCCCAGATGGCCACAACAGCCCCCTAGAACTCCATCCTGGCCTCCCTTGTGGGTGCAGGGGCCCAAGCACTTGGGCCGTCTTCTGCTGCTTTCCCAGCGCATTAATAGGGAGCTGGACCAGAAGCGGAGCAGCTGGGACTCAACCAGCACTCCAACATAGGATGCCAGCACTGCCAGCGGCAGCCTAACTCCCTGTACCACAGCGCCAGCCCCGGTGGGTTCCTTATGCAGTGGACTGTCTTAACAGCTCTGTTTAGAGAATGCTAAAAATCTTGCTGAGGGGCCTGCACTGTGGCCTAGTATGTAAAGCTGCTGCCTGCAGTGCTGGCATCCCATGTGGGCGCTGATTCGAGTCCCGGCTGCTCCACTTCCAATCCAGCTCCCTGCTGTGGCCTGGGAAAGCAGTAGGGGACGGCCCAAGTCCTTGGGCCCCTGCACCTGCGTGGGAGACCTGAAGGAAGCTCCTGGCTCCTGGCTTTGGATTGGCACAGCTCCAGCCAATGTGGCCAGCTTGGGGGGTGAACCTGTGGATGGAAGACCTCTCTCTCTCTCTCTCTGCCTCTCCTTTCCTCTCTCTGTGTAACTCTGACTTTCAAGTAAATAAATAAATCTTTTTAAAAAATCCTGTTGACAGATTTTCCAGGGGAATCATCCTTGCTCTCGCCAGCTCCCACCCCTCCCCTAAGGGCTTAGTTTCTCTGCCACCATTTTCCCAAGAATTTTCGAGAAGAAATCCCCTAGTGGTGGAACCCCATTCTGTATTTCGCTTTGATCCAAGCTCCAGGTGTTAGAATCGCTCTGGAAAAGAAACAGTCAAAAGCAAGCAAGAAAATTTTAGGGAGAAAAAAACCTAACAGAAAAGCAATGTATCCACAGGTGATTTTTTATTTTTATTTTTTTTAATTGGACAAGTTAGACACCAACGCCAGCCACCCCCAGTTCTGAGGACTCCAGACTGCCCTTGGAGGACGGTGTGAGGTCCTGCCAATGACCTCACGTGCCGTGAGACGACTGGGGAGGGGGCTGCGGTTCACACTCAGGGGCTGCAGAGCCTGGGCTGGAGATGCCCCAGCCAGAGCTCCGGGGCCTCCAGCCGCCACGGCCTTAGCTCACTTCCCAGCACCCTGCATCCTCCAGCCTCTGCCCGTCACCAGCAGACAGGACAGGGGCTCTCGGGCTGGCTCAGGACCACACACTGTCCCCAGGTGACCCAGAGATGCCACAGGCAGTAGGGCAGGGAAGGGCCTCCCCGGAGCTCTGCTCTGGCCACCTTTGGGCAGCCTCCCAGGGGGTTCAGGGTTTGAGGTCAAGGGCAACTGGGTCCTGGTGGCCCTGTGTCCTCTCCAGACCTGGGGAGACTTAATCTAGAGCAGAGAAGGTCCCGGAATGTTTGGGATCAGCTCAGAGGGACTGACAGGCTGAGTGGGAGGCACCGAAGTCTGTAGTCCACAGGCTTGGCTTAACCAAAGCAGTAGCTTCCACCCCATCAGCCTGGGTAGTGAGTACCCTGCCCCCAGGCAACCAAGCAAGCTGGCTGAAACCATCATGGAGTGTGGTGGGGGCAGTTCAGGGCCCCTGTAGTCTTCCCAACCTGCCTCTGCATGGGGGATGGGAGCTGGAATAAGGGACCCTGTGCTGGAGGTCAGGGCCGTGGGCACCGCCCACTGGGCCCACCAGGCAACCAGCTGGAGGTGGACGAGAGGGTCCACCCCAGACCGCCCCTCCCCACCCCCACCAGGAACCTGGAGGCCGCAGCTGGGCAGCCAGCACCACCCCCCGCACCTCATAGCCGAATCGCAGCCCCAGAACCCAGGCCCTGCGCCCTGCTCCTTCCCCTCTGAGCAGCCCTGAGCCTCTGAGCCTCGGGGAATTCACTTCCGCCTGGAAACCTCTGGCTGCCTCCTTTGCAGTCACACTTGGGGCTCTGCTGCCACCCAGGGCGTCACCGCGGTGGGTTTTCTGCTCCGCCCTATAGATCTGCCTCCCTGTTTCTCCCAGGCACCTGGGCACACCCCTTTGACCCAGAAAGCACCGAGGAGAAGAGCTTCTACGTGGACGATACGACCACGGTGATGGTGCCCATGATGTTTCAGTCGAGCACCGTCAAGTACCTGCACGACCCAGTGCTCCCCTGCCGGCTGGTGCAGCTGGATTACGTGGGCAATGGCACCGCGTTCTTCATCCTCCCGGACAAGGGGAAGGTGGACACAGTCATCGCCGCCCTGAGCAGAGACACGATTCAGCGCTGGTCCAAATCCCTGACCCACAGGTAAGCCCTCCGGCCAATGTGTCGGCTTCTGGGTGCACGCGTTGCCTGACGGGGCAGCTGGAGGGGCCATGCACCTGCGCACGCTTCTCCCCACTCTGCCCCTGCCCCGGCTTGCTCTCCAGGCCTCCTCGTTTTCCTGTCTGCTTGGTCCCCAGAGGCCGTGGGGTTTCCTGCTCCAGAGGTCACCCTTCGCTATCCATCCCTCGTTCAGCACTGAGATACCCTGGGGCTTCCCGAACAGTGAGGTCCTCGTTCCCCACGAGGGCCACATTATCCTGTTTTTGCATTGTCGTCTTAAACAGAGCCCATCAGCCGCCGTCAGCCGCCCGGCTCCCCACGTCCCCATTCTGTTATCTTGTGCTCCTGAAACCAAGCCCTGCTCAAGACTCCAGGGAGGCCCCTTGTAATACGGTAGCAATGACCTGCGTGTCCTCATGGAACCAAAGCCCAACCCATGAGCGGGGCCCTGCTTCAGTCGGTCAGTAGGGAAATGAGCACGGGAGTGAGGACGGAGCAGTCGTGAGAGAGTAAGCGGAAAGGGAGCGAGGGGTCCATAGGCCGACGGGCTGACGTCAGAGCAGACCCAGCTGCTGGGTTCCCTCTGTGCTAACCTCTGCCAAAGCAAGGGCTGGTGCAAAGACGCACTCAGAGAAAAGACCAGCGGGAAGGAGCAGGTGCGTAGGTGCATGGGTGTGCGGGTGCACGGGTGTGTGGGTGGCTGCAGGAATGAGAGAGAGTGGACAGCTGAGCTCATTCTCCCCCGGGGCGCCTGGAGGACGATGGATCTTAGTGCCACCACCTGCCCAGGCCTGCACCTCACCGTGGAGGAGGGACTTGTCACCGAGAGCACCGTCCTCGCTGTAAGGGCGAGCCGGGGAATCAAAACCACCCCTGGGGGCCTGGCAGCAGGCGGGTGACGCAGACTCCAGGGCAGAGGGGATGCAGGGAGGGGCAGGCACCCGGATCTGCAGTAGCCCACGGAGGCTGGTGCAGCGGCCGCACGTCATTCAACACTGTTTGGGATGTAGAAGTGGGAGCACCTGCTGTGTGCCACGCACAGGCTCAGGCTAAGCACAGGGGCAGGAGAGAGAACGGGAAACGACAGAGACCTCAGAGACACGTGCCTGGGAGCAGAAAGCAGGTTCCCGGGGAACTGACAGTCTCCTGGTGGAATTCCGAGAGGAAGAGAGCGAGAAACAGCGTAAGATTTGCTGGATGGCGTGGGGGGAGGGGGCTGCAGACAGATGGCTTGGCATTGAACTGCCTCAAGCCCAAGTGGCCCTGAGCGTGCATGCAGAGGGCAGAGAACTGACCAGCACAGGGGCTGCCCAGAGCCCCGGCCGAGCAGGGCAGCAGAAATGAAGACGCAAGTTCCTCCTGGAGGGGCTTGGGAGGGGGGGAGCTGCCCTGCCTGGTGCAGGACCACGCAGCTCTGTGCTTTTTTACTTTCTTTATTTTTTTTAAATTTTTTTGACAGGCAGAGTGGACAGTGAGAGAGAGAGAGAGACAGAGATAAAGGTCTTCCCTTGCTGTTGGTTCACCCTCCAATGGCCGCTGCGGCTGGCGCACCGCACTGATCTGATGGCAGGAGCCAGGTGCTTTTCCTGGTCTCCCATGGGGTGCAGGGCCCAAGCACTTGGGCCATCCTCCACTGCACTCCCTGGCCACAGCAGAGAGCTGGCCTGGAAGAGGGGCAACCGGGACAGAATCCAGCGCCCCGACCGGGACTAGAACCCGGTATGCCGGTGCTACAGGTGGAGGATTAGCCTAGTGAGCTGCGGCACTGGCCAGCTCTGTGCTTTGTGGCGTCCAGTTGTGGCGTTGAGTTACACCCCCGTGAGCTCCTTCATGATGGGCGCACCTGGAGGAGTGAATCCAGCTCCCTGCAGGGCCGGGCCGGGGCTCCCACCTCCCTCCTTAGAGAAGAGTGGGGCCGGCAGCTCTGCGCTTCAGAGAGGGGTCCCCTCTAGCTGTGTGGGGGCTGCAGTTCTTGAACCCCTAGACCCACCCCCGAGAGCATGTGCATGTGTGTGCATGCCCTCGCGTGCGTGTGAATCTCATGCTTTTGGGCCACGTTGCCAGCTCTGCAGCCTTTCCGCTGTTCCCTTCCCCCGCTCCCTGCTCCACCCCGAAAGGGAAGCTGTCACTCAGGTGCGGTTCCATAGGTGCTGACAATGCACCATGACTCAAACCGTCCCCAGCCCCAGTCCTACTGAAAATAAAGTGAAGGAGAATTCCGTACCCGCCCCCCGAAATCATCTCTTCCCCAAACCGTGTCCGTGTGCGCAGAGCAGTGTCGGTCAATGACGCGGGAGCGGGAGCTGACCACGCCACTCAGACCCAGACGGCGGCACAGCAGCCCTGGGGTCTTCACATTTCCACCGCGTCCTGAGTGCGTGGCTCTGGGCGAGTTCCGTCTCGCGGTGCAGACACAGAAGCTGTGGGTTCCTGGTGTGAAAGGCTTTGCGTGTGCGCACCGCGAGATGTGGGCCAGGAGCCAAAGGGCTTTCGTGGACGTTGGTCTCCCGGCTCAGCACGAATTCCCTGAATACTCATCTTTGATTCCTCTGCAAATCCGTCAGCCTAGCGGGGCTTAAACGGCCCCTGTCCCGGCCCCAGGCTGCAGACGAAGGGGCGGTCCTTCCTCCCACCTGCCCACCCCCCACCCGCCCCGCTTCAGCTTTGGTGCCTTCTCCCCGTCTGGGAGCAGGAGTGGAAGAAAGTCAAGACTGAAACCAGTACCCGAATCTGGTAGAGTGTGCATTCCCATCCCAGCCCCAGCAGGACTCCTGACCTTTCCAGAAACCCATCGGCTCCGTCCCAGAGAAATGCTGGCCACATCAGCCAGAATCCGTGCTGCATCCCTGCGAAATCACAGGGATTAGGGTCAGAGGCCCTGAGCGGCCATGGCTGCAGCCACTGTGTGTGCATGAGACGTGTAGACACGGCAGAACGTGGCCAAGGACACACAGCAGCAGCAGCACGGCTGGGCTGGACCAGGGCTCCCTCCACTGCTCTGTTGCTAGCGGGGTTGCTCCAGAGACAAGCGGTCTTTGGGGGACCATCATCATGGGTGTCCAGTGGTCCAGCCATGTCCCAGGTGGAGGAGAAAAGAATGAGGAACTCAGGGCCCAGAGAGGAAGCTGCTGTGTGACAGAACTGCCCTGTGCTGCCCCTGCCCTGTCCCCTCTCCTGGCCCCAGAGGTAGGGCAGGAGCGGGAGGGGTCTCAGCCCACCACATCTGAGCTCACCTGTCCCCTGCAGGCTGGTGCACCTGTACATCCCGAAGGCCTCCATCTCCGGAGCCTACGAGCTCAGGGGCGCACTGGCGGCCATGGGCATCGCAGACTTGTTCACCAACCAGGCAAATTTCTCAAGCATCTCCCAGGAGGGCCCACTGAAGGTATCGAAGGTAAGCATCGTAGGAGCCCAGTTTTTCTTTTTTTGCACCCGTAATTCACAACAGAAAGGGTTACCAGGCCTCTGGTTCCCAGACTAAGAGCCTCAGGGCAGGAGTAAACAGAGGCTCAGCAAGACAGTGGGACACCCAGCAGGCCACCCAGGAAGCTTGTGACAAGGGGGCTCCGCCCAGGCGCCTCCCGAACCCTGACCCCTGACAGAGGGGCGCTGGGGGACAGGAAGGGTCAGGGCAGAAGTGGGAGCAGCTCTGGCCCAAACGAGGGACCGGTGACTGTCCTCCAGGGCTCCATCTGAGCTTCCTGACCCTCACGGTCCCCTTCACCATCCAGCTTGCTGGTCCATCATTCGTTCTGAAAACTCACGTGGAATGCTGCTCTATGCCCCGATGTGCGCTAGGCTCTGGGGCAGCCTCCATCACTTGGAAGCACCCTGGGCCCTGGGCCCCTGGGGGACCGTGTGAAGGGACAGGCTTGGCACAGCTGCCTCCCTGGAACTGGGATTGCCCCGGGGGCTCCAAGGGTAGCCTCAGTCAGGCCCAGGGTGGTGGCCATGGAGCTGATAAAAGGCCGCATCTGACCCCAAGTCGGTGACCCAAAGCTGCATATTCTCAAGACACAGAGCTGCCCTTGTGGTTGCCCCACGGCCCTTCCTGCCCCATAGGGCATTGAGAGTGTGCCAGAAGTCAGCGGCTCCTTCATTGGCCGGGTGTGCACTGTGATGGCTTCCACACAAGCAGTCAGACCTTTCGCTGGCTTCAGAATGCCTTCTAATTCTGATCACAACCAGCGGTGCATCAGCAAGACCACCTGATTTCCCCTGGAGTAGGAAGGAGTGCCTTGCAGAAACCAACCCCAGCATCTACCTGGCAGAATGAAAGAGGAATGCAGTCTCCCTCTACCAGCCCAGGACCCAGGAAGGAGCACCCACTACGGTGTTGAAGCTGGGCTCCACCTGCCCTTTGTGGAGGGAGGAAGCAGAGGCACAGCCTGGGCTCTGGAGATTGACAGACCGCGCTCTCGCCTCGGGGCTGCCGCTTGGGTGAGGAGCCAGCAGATGAGCCTCTGTGCCTCCGCTTCGCCATCTAGAAAGCGCAGGGTGCGAGGAATCCAAGCGAAGAGGCGTGGGAAGTGCCTTGTGTGCAGCAGGTGTCGTACACACAGCAGGTGTCATGCACAGCAGGTGTCATGCACACAGCAGGTGCCACACACACAGCAGGTGTCACACACAGCAGGTGTCACGCACACAGCAGGTGCCACACACACAGCAGGTGTCACGCACAGCAGGTGTCACACACACAGCAGGTGTCACACACAGCAGGTGTCACACACAGCAGGTGTCACACACACAGCAGGTGCCACACACATAGCAGGTGTCACGCACAGCAGGTGTCACACACACAGCAGGTGTCACACACAGCAGGTGTCACACAGCAGGTGTCACGCACACAGCAGGTGTCACACACACAGCAAGTGTCACACACACAGCAGGTGCCACACACATAGCAGGTGTCCCCCACACAGCAGGTGTCACACACAGCAGGTGTCACACACAGCAGGTGTCACACAGCAGGTGTCACACACACAGCAGGTGTCACACACACAGCAGGTGTCCCCCACACAGCAGGTGTCACACACAGCAGGTGTCCCCCACACAGCAGGTGTCCCCCACACAGCAGGTGTCACACCCAGCAGGTGTCCCCCACACACAGCTGGTGCCCACTCATCTCTGGTCCACTCCTAACAGGTGCTCCATAAGGCTGTGCTGCAGCTCGACGAGCACGGGGGGGTGGAGGTGGCTGCCACGGGAGGCCCCCTGCAGCTGGTGTCTGAACCCCTCACCCTGAACTTCAACCGGCCCTTCCTCATCCTGATCTTCGACGACTTCACCTGGAGCAGCTTGTTCCTGGGCAAGGTTGTGATCCCAGCCTGAGAGTCGGCCCAGCCTGGAGCCACTGCTGCATCTGACTTTGGGCGCTGGGGATCCCACGGAAGCATCCGTGGGAGTGGGAGGTTTTCCTGCACCCGCCAGAGCTGTTTGTACCTTTCTGCGTGTTGGAATAAATCAGTCACTGTGACTCCGCCCACACGTGCGGTGGGAGGGGCAGGCGTGGGGCCTCGGGGCACGACCCCCAGACCTGGTGTCTCAGTCCATTGCGTGGGCGGGATGGCTGACAAATGATCCCGCTGTTCCGAAGGCCGGAAGCCCCGGATGCCGGCGCCTGCCCGCTGGGGCTCTGCCGAGGGCCTGCTTCTGGCTCACAGACGGCTGTGCACACGACACAAAGAGCTCAGAGCTGCACGGGCCTCTCTCATGAGAGCACCCTGCATGCACCCTCCACCCCGTGACCTCGGGACCTCCCACCCCTAACGCCATCGCCTGGGGTTGGTGTCATGGAAGAAGTTGGGGAGGACACAGACATTCAGTCCATAACGTCCAGGGCCATCTCAGGAGGAGCAACCCTCCACCATGACCAGTGTAGGTGGGCGTGGCTTCTTCCATGTATGCTGGGTGCCAGGGGTCGGCATGGTAGAGGGAGGTGTGGGGAAGAGAGCCAGAGTTCAAAGGAGGCCAGCCTGAGAGGGAGCTCATCTTGTTGTCATGTCTCTGTGCCTCCATGGCAACCGATGTCATGACAACCAGCAGGCCCACCTGCTTGGCCAGCTGTCTGCAAGCCGTGTAAGCAGTGGGCACGTGGGTAGGCACAGCTGTCAGTGGGCATGCAGATGTGTGACTTGGCGAATGGATATGGACATGAGGAAGTGGATGTGTATGTGTGTGATGTCTGTGTATGTGTAGATGTCTCCGTGTGTGTGATGTCTCTGTGTGTAAGTATATGTGACGTCTGTGTGTGTGAGATCTGTGATGTCTATGTGTAGATGTCTGTGTGTGTGCACGCATGCGTGTCTGACTGCGGCCTGGACACAGAAGCAGGCTCCTCTGTGACCCCACTGGCTAGTGGCAGCTCCTTGTGCGTTTCTCACTGCCCTGTGAGCACTGGAGGCGGAATCCTGTGGCCAGCTCTGGGTGTTCTCTGACACGTCAGGATCCAAGTGTGCCCGTCTGAGAACTGAGTTCCAGACCCAGGGACTCGCTGGGTTCCCGTTAACACCATCTCTGGGGGCCGGCACCATGCCATTGGCATAGTGGGTTAATCCACCGCCTGCGGTGATGGCATCCCATATGGGTGCTGGTTCTAGTCCCGGCTGCTCCTCTTCCGATCCAGCTCTCTGCTGTGGCCTGGGAAAGGAGTAGAAGATGGCCCAAGTGCTTGGGCCCCTGCACCCACGTGGGAGACCTGGAAGAAACTCCTGGCTCTTGGCTTCGGATCAGCGCAGCTCCGGCCATTGAAGCCAATTGGGGAGTGAACCATTGGATGGAAGACCTCTCTATCTCTCTCTCTTTCTCTCTCTGTCTGCCTCTCCTCTCTCTGTGTAACTCTCACTTTCAAATAAATAAATAAATCTTAAAAGAAAAACACACCATCTCTGGGGTCCCCAGAGGCAGTCCTGCTGTGTGCTGTGGCAGGAGGGCTCCTGGGCCTCCAGAGCTGGCCGTGCAGGGGGGCGAGGCCCCTAGGGACCAGCCCGCTGTGAGAGGGCTGCAGGAGGCACCGGAGCAGCGTGCTGCGGAATCCTCCCTGCGGCGCGCCCTTGGCCATGGCAGGCCTGATGCTGGGCTGGAGCGCAGGCCTGATGCTGGGCTGGAGAGCGGGCTCCACCCGCCGGCCCTGAACCTGAGCAAGCTCCGGCTCATGCTTGTCCCCTCCCAGAGCCCCTCCGCTGTGCTGGGAGCTGGGGGCATGTGTGTCGGGGTGGTGAGGGTCTTGCCTTCCCACACGCAGACTTTGGTGTCAGAGGCCTTCATCCATCTCTCCGAGAGCTGTTTGGACAGAGTGGACGCGTCACAGACCAAAGAACCATTCTGTGAACAAAGACAATGCCGGGGGAAACTCCCAGCCTGTTTGATGACCTTGGCCCTGAAGCCAACGTAATTCCTGCAGATTACATTGTGTTCAAAGGCACTTGGATCACGGTCTGCTCTCCCAAAGCTGAAGCGCCCGCCCACTCTCCCTTCCCGCGCCCTTGGTGTGCTCGGTGATTTCCCACGAACCTCTTGCCAGGCTCCACCCACAGACGGAATCGCGCGGGCTGGGGGTGGGGGGTGGCGGCAGTTCTCCACCCCTGTGACCTGGGACAAGTGACAAAGTTTCTGTCCTTGGATCCTTAGTGCAGAAAGCAGGGACACTGCCACCTGCTGTAGTTCGGAGGCGAAACAAGATAATAAACGTGGACCGCCCAGCCATGCCTGGGACCCAGCTAGCCATTCTGTCATTCTAATTGCCATTGTGTGGGGGGAGCCGAGGTCACGGTGTCCAGTCTCAAGGAGATGCGAGGGAAGCAGGGAGGGTAGCTTGATCCTGACACGAAGGTCGCCTGACGCCCTGATCGCACGTCCTGGCCCTGCCCGTCCAGTGCAGCACTGGGTGTGGTGTGCGAGCCTGGGCGGCCAGCTGCCAGCAGGAGCCGTGCAGAGCCCCAGCGGGCAGGCAGCCGCTTCCCAACAGCCCGGCCACAGCCACAGCCGGTGGCCGCCTCGGACACACAGGAAACGTCACTTCCGCCAGCTGGACTCTGCAGTGCCAGCGCCCGCGCACGGGCGTGCGCTGGGCAAAGTGGCAGCCGGGGCCAGGTGAAGGCATCTCTGGGCTGGGGCTGACCTCAGGGAGCCGGAGTGGATTGTCTGTGGGACATTCCTCATGTCCTTGCTTCCAGGGACTTCGGGTGGAGCTGAATTCTGGCAGCCGGGCAAGGGGCCCAGGAAAAGCTGGCCTCTGGGGACTGAGCTAAGGGAGCGGCTGGCTCTCCCGGCCGCTCGGGGAGAGAGGGAGGAGAGAGCTGGTTGCCGCAGCGAGCTCTGCCCCTCCCTGCTCGGGGAAATGGGCCCCCGTGGCCCCATCTTCACCAGAGCTGGCGCCAGAGTGCAGGGTCGCTCAGGTGCCCGGGGTGTCCAAGGCAGGCACGTCTGCCCCCACCTTTGGAAAGGAGTCTCGGTGTCCCTGCTTCCGATCCCCCCCAGGCAGCAAACTCCTATGCTGGTGGTCGTCATGGAGATAGGTGGCCACCTGACCGCAGACCTGGGGTCGCTGCCCAGAAACCTGCAAACCAGGTCTCCGTCTGCCCACCCTTGCAAACTCCATGTCTGCCGTTCCAGGCGCCATGGCGGAGGGCTGTCTCTCCCAGCGAGCGGTGCGTGGCAGGGCTAGGGCAGCGTCCGATCTGTGTCCCGCTCTGTCCCCAGCGTCGGTCATGGCTCGGCTGGTACCTACCAGGTTTCTCCTGCTGTGACACACGAGCAACACCAGGCATCTACTGGCGAACAAAACAGGCGGGAGGCCCTGTCCCCTGCAGCTTACATGCCAGTGCAGGGAGACACTAACGTGTGTGTCAGGGTGGCGGTGGGGGGCAGGGAGCATCATCGGGGGCTTCCCCTGGGGAAATGAGAGGCCACTGGAGTGTGCTAGGCAGTGAGCGGCTTGGCTGGACTTGCACACAGCTCCTGGGCTGGGAGGGGCATGAGGGCTGGGAGGGTGGAAGTGGGGAGCCCGGTTAGGAGGTCCCCGTAACAGTGCAGACGGTGGGGGCAGCGGAGGCGAGCAGCACTCAGCCCCCGGCTCTATGAGCAAGTGACAGCTGGCAGGATCTGCTACTGCACGGGGGTGGGTGGGGGATGGGGACGCGCAGCGATTGCAAGGGGCCTGGCCTCCGCACCCAGAAGCACGGATGCTCCGTGTACTGAAACCGGGAAGAACCCAGAGCGACATTGCCCAGGGTGAAGTTCAAACGTTCAGGCTTCAACAACCGAACCAAGAAAAGCCAGTAGGCCATTGGCTCTGGGCCCGAGCTGGAGACAGACACCTGGCAGGTGGCCGCATGGCTGGAATTCAGGACACTGCAGGCGGCCACCTAGGGAGGCGGCTGTGCAGAGAGAGGGAGCTAGAAACAGCGTAGGCATCCTGTGTCCACGCAACACACCACCCACCCGCGGGAGCACTGGGAGGATGTTGCCGGGAGAACCCCGTGGCCGGGGCTTCCGAGCCCAGGCCCAGGGATGAGGGCAGCTAAAGGACTGCAATGCCAGTCTTACCCTCAGGGTCCTCATCCTCATTTTTCTTCAACCGCCAGTGCCCAGGGAAGGGGCTCAGTGATCAGCCCTCGGCCAATGTCTGGGCAAACCCATTCATAAAGTAATCCTCACAACACGTCGTGACGTAGGATATGTGTGGCTGACAGCCAGGACCAACCCCGCAACGGGGGGGGAGGGGCAGGAGAGCAGGCAGGAGTACTGTTTATTGAGCCACTACTATCCCACAGACACCGCGCGCAGTACTGACACGATATCACTCTGCACAGCCCTGTGCGGTGGGCTCTGTTGGTTACAGGCATTTTGAGCTACACTTTGCAGAATGAGAACTGGGAACTTTAAGATGAATTCGGTATTAGTTCTTGTACTTTTTATTTTTTGAGCCACAGAACTCTTCTTTCCAAACATATTTTCAAATGACTCCCAGATCTAACATAGATAATGGCAACATTTCTCTGCCAGACTTCTGGGGCACCCATGAGAACGTGGGGTCTGCAACCCAGGAATTGGAAACGCCATCTTCCAGGAGCCTGCGACACTGCTGGAGGCAGCCATGGGGGTGGGGGTGGGGCACACCGACGGGGCAGCCAGCCGACGACCAAGCCAGCGGTCAGCTTGAGAAGCCGCACTGGCTCCCGGAAGCTGGAGCCGCATTCGCTGATGACACAGAACATCGCAGAAGAATGGCACGAGGGCCCCTCAAAATGTTCCCCGAAAACTGGGGTAAAAGGCCAGCTTCTTTTTGCTGCCAGAAAATTTTGAAACCCATGCGTTTTTTTCAGGACACCCATCTTCCATTGAAGGTTCCGGAGGCCTGCGTGTATGGATGAGGTCAGCCGAAGGCCACTCGGTAGCGAAAATGACCTTGACGGAGGAGAGGAAGGTGACTTTCCCAGCGTTCACAGGCCATGCCTCTGCCTACTTGGCACCACAAATACATGGGTTTTCTTCATGAAGTTCGAGCAGGGCGAGAGGGGTGAGACACAGGAGGGAGTGAGCGGCTTCAGGTCCGCCGCTGGCCCTAGAGAGAGCCCAGCACCCACGGTCAGCAGGTCCCCTCCCCACGGCCAATCCTGGTACAAAATATCACTGACACCTGCAGTTCCTGTTGCAAGCCTTTTGGTGTTGCTAGGGCACCTCGATGCGGTACAAAATGAAGCCCCGAATACTGAGATGGCCCCCTGGTGGGTGTTTTAGTAACTTCAGGCTGCAAGCGGGTGAGCCCTGCTAGCCACACCACAGCGCAACTTGGGCACCTCCCTGGCGGCTTCGCTCCCTCCTGATGCGCCTGGGGAGGCAGTAGTTGGCGGCCCAGGTGCGCCTGCTACCACGTGGGAGACCAGGATGGAGTTCCTGGCTCCTGGCTTTGGCCTGACCCACACCTGGCTGTTGCAGCCATTTGGAAAGTGGAATCAGTGAATGGAAGATCACCCCCCTCCCAGTCTCTGTTGTCCTGCCTTTCAAATAAATACTTAAAAAATTAGCAAACAATGTCAAGGTGCTTTATTGAAATTTTCCCAGCTGTCTTCTGGGTAGAGAGTTCTCTCCCTCCCTCTACCAACACTGAAGGGGGTCTGAGCCCGGGACGGGAACTGGCTCACAGACTCAGCATCACCCATACTGGACAGAGCTTGATGAGTTCATAACACACGTGGCCATCAGGGTGTGACGCCTCCAGACGCCACCTGTCCAATCCCCAGCCCCTTCTCTCATCCCCTACTGCTTGACCTCCAGTCTCTCTCTCTCTCCCTCCTTCCAGTGACAGGAAACTCACCATTTCTTTGAAAAGCAGTCCTGCCCACAAATGGCCACAACTGTTTGCTTTCCCATACTTCATTGTACACTGCCCCTACGTCTCCCCAGCCCATCCTTTTTGGTCCCAACTCCCAGCACCAGGAAGAGCTGAGTCACCTCCCCCACAGAATCCCTGCTCCTCGGTGTTTCTCAGCGGAAGTGCGCAGGGTTGACGAGCGCCGTGTGCTGTCAGGAGCTGTCCGGTGCGTTGCAGAGAACAGGCTAGGATTCCCGGTCCGGGGTCACCAATCCGGGGGAACCTCCCACCCCGGCCATCATCACAACCGAGAAAATACTCCCCCATGTTTCCAAATGGCAGCTCCACAGCACGCCACGCTTCCTTAGCTGAGCCCTTGGGCTAATGGTTCCCCACACAATTGCAATTTTCAATTCCAAGGGAGATTAAAAATGGCGCTCAGACAGGACCCTGCAGGATAACCTTGGCCTTGCAATCAGGCCTCACCAGCTCAAAGAGGGCCAGACAACCAAACCTGACAACCTGTACAGTAGCTCCTGAACGGGGCTCTGCTGTGGACACATGGGAAGCTGAAGGCTGCGCTGCCAGTTTACAAAGCACACCCTGAGGGTTAACCTGCAAACCGTTCAACCGTTCCCCCGTGTGGGGAACAGATTTTCTCTCCCGGAAGTCAGAATTTCCAGATGCTACTGCATTGGCGTTTTCAGGACCTCCTCTTCGTGACAGTAGTATAGGTGCCTCTCTCCCATAAAGGCTTCCCAAGCACGGCCAGCGGCTTAAACACAGGCCCCTGGGACTCAGGCCGGCTTCAGGGGCCCCTGGAACTGCCTCAGAGCAGTTCCGTGAGCTGCAAAGCTGCCACAGACTAACCAGGCCCTTGTCCCCACTCTGCCTGCCAGGACAGTTTCTCACCTGGACCCAGGACACTGGCTCCGCTCGAGTCAGGGGCACGAGTGTACGCTCAGTAAATGTTTGATGCCCGCAGTGTGCTATGCCAGTGCTCTCGGGGTGGCTGAGGGTTCCAAGGCAGTCCCCGCTGCAACCCAGGCCAACCCCCACAATGCAGACGGACCCATGCCACCCACGGTCAGGACACGAGCCCCTGGGGAGGACCCCTCCATAGACCCCACTGGGCTTGGCTAATCCCCTCCTCTCCACTGCCACACAACCAGTGATTGTCGACGACAAAGGAACCGAGGCCGTGGCAGGAACCCGGTCAGAAGCGACCGCCATTGCGCACCTCCCACAGTCAAAGTGGACTGGCCACTTTGCTTCCTCACCCGTGACGGAACCTTGGGTGCTGCTACTGGGCAGGGCAGTGTGACACTGATGGCCCGCGGCACACACTGGCCCTGACCCGAGGGATCTGGACTCCCAGGACACCGGCACCACAGGCCACAGCAAGTCTGGGCTGGCCTCGGCTTCAGGGGACATCTGCTGAAGCTGGCTGGGATTTCAAGCCTCCGCGACTTGGCTGGAAGCCAGCCATGTGCCGTGTTTGTTGCTGTCCCTCTTGCATGCCTATCTGGACCTTAAAAGGCAGCGCAACAGGGACGGCCGAGCAGAGAAGGCCCTGGAGGCAGACAGGTGGACGCCTCCTCCCTGCGCCGAGGGTTTCAGTGCAACCTGCCTGCCCGTCTCTTCCTGTGGACTTGAGAAGACTCGGCCCTGCTCAGTGCCTGCCGGGTGATGTCCGTCCTCCTCCTCCTCCTGGCATCAAACCACGGGGATCCAGCTCAGGGCCCACTTTCCACAGGGGAGGAAGGGGACTCAAACAGCAAGGACCCTGGCCCTCTGTGCCTGGGGCCCCTTCCTTCATCAGATCTGGACACACAGAGTCTGGTTCTCCAACCGCACTGGAAGAGCTGAACACACGCTGAGTGGCGCTTGTCACGCGAGTGTGGAGCTTGCCAGTAAGAGAGCGCGTTTGCGGGCCCTGGCACTGCACGGGCCTGGGGCAGTGCTTCTGCACCTGCTGGCTGGGTCGCGCCTTATCTCTGAGCCAGGAAAGACTTATGCAGGGTCACCGAGGGTGGAAAGGGTGAGTCCGAGACTGGCCTCCCTGCGGCAGCACCCCCCAGCCCTTCACACTCTTCCTTCCTCTTCTCTGAGACGTCGGATGGGGCATAGTTGGCCAGGAGCCCCGGCTCACCCAGCCACTGTGTTTCAACAGAATTCAGTGTGCGTTTCATCCCAAGGAGAGCAGCCGATGTGGCTGAAACTTTCCTACACCATCATTTTCTGCCATAGGAACAAGAAACTCTTCAGAGTAAACTCAGAGAACCATGAGACGAGCTAGCCACGTCCAGGATGTCCACCGCTGGACCCGGAGCTTGGCTGGACTTGAGCTTGCCGGCTACGGCTTGCATGCACCCAACCACAGCTACTCCCCAATCCACTTGACGACTGGGCGCCGATTCTCTCCTGCATCCCCTCGCAGCTGGAAGCCGTCGGACAATCCTAGGCTCCCGGGCTAGGAGCAAAGATGGACGGCTAACTCGGACTGACACCCCGACTGGCTCCTTATGTTCCATCTGTCAGATGTCGGTGGAAAACAGTGGAAAGGGGAACAGAAGAGGCTCAATTCCCACTGTGAAAGACGAAGTCTGGGAGAACACAGTCAACAAGTACGGCTGACACAGGTGCACTGTTGGTGGAGTCATGCAGCAGGAAGACCACACCCTTGCCTTCCCCTGCACTGCAGGCAGCAGGGGGCCTGTTCCCTATGGCGCGATTCCTCCATGGTCCTAGTCTCTATTCACAAAACCCCTTTCCCTGTGCCCCCACACGTTCTTGATGTTCCCAAGACACCAGGTTTCCAATTTCCCAAGCACACACCAGCAGTGAACACGTGCAGGTCTGCCTCTCACACACATGCAGCTCTAGGCTTCCAGCTGAGGAGCCAGGGATCCACCCTTGCGCGGGGCCCAAGCGTCAGGGTTTCCAAGCTGTTGCTGCTGCTGCAGACGCCCTCGGCCACACGCTCGCCCACCCAGGCCACGGCCACGGGGAACAGGTGACCGGATTAATGCGGTTCATTCTGTCCTCACTGTGAAACTCCCACGCGAGCCAGGGTCGGTTTCAGCGTGGTTCAGGGAGCTCCCAGTGCTCACCGGCTGCGCGACACAACAGGCACATCCTTCCCAAGTAAGAGGTCCAAGTTCAGGAAGCCAAGCAGTAGAGACGATCTCAAAAATGTGTGTGAGGTCCTGGACCAGACCTTCTGCCGGCTCCTCCCTTTCCACTCTCAAATCCAGCTCTTCTCAGCCCTGCACCTGTATCCATTTCGATAATAAATGTGAGCTCTCCAGGCCTGTTTTTGCTTGCAAAAATGCTAACAGTAAAATTCTAGAACTTATTCTTAAAAATTCAAGTTTTAATAATTCACAGGAAAATGGAGCAAGGTCTTTAGCAGACAACCAGCTGAAGGCTCTGTTAGGTGAGCTGCTCATTGAGAATTTTTTGAAGGTTAGCAATCTCATTTCTGGTGCAAATGGAGATAATGTGTGGAGCGTCATAACCGTCACCAGCTTTTATTGCTTCTATATATGTAAATACGTATCTCCCTGGGAGTGTAATTTCATACATATTTCGAAGATTTTAGAAATTATGTTTTATGAAAAAAAAACTTCTAAAACTAACTTTGGTGAGTTGTTTGAATTGCTAAGTCAGCCCCTGGGCGTAAGACTGCCATGGACATCTCTGCCCCCTGAAGTTTGTGCGAAGTGCGCACACTTTCGCCTCCCCCAGTGCAGGATGGGAAAATACAAAGCTTCTCTCTCTGCTGAAGTTACGACTGATCAGATGAGCGGGGATGCTCTCCCTTTTCTCTGAAGTAACGGAGTCCAGAGCAGGAGGGCTGCTGAGGCTCTCGGCGACCAGAGCACGGCAGAGCGGGCCCCGCCCTGCGGACACCAGCAGGAGACGTCACCAACAGTTCAGCGAAAATCTCAAAGGACGAACTGAACTCCTTCGCGGGAACCGTGACGCTCTATTGCTGGCATGACGCACTGAACGACTGCACTCACCTGACTGTTCTCTGAGGAAGACTATGAAGAACGCGTCAGAACAGCCAGAGAGGCCACCTGGAGGGAGAAGGGGAGTCACCCACGCACGGGCGCCGTGGGCGTCCCTGTCCCGGAGGGACCCAGGGCAGGCTGGACGCTTCTCTCATTCAGTTCTCACTCTTCAATCACAGAACAGAACAGCAAGGGAGTACGTAAAGCTGCTGTCCACAAACACAGGCACCTCAGCAACCTACGTTTTATTTTGAGTAAATTCATTATTTCACATTATAAAAAGTAACCACACACGCATATGCATTCACAGATTAATCATCTTTATCATACATCAATATATTTAAAAAACAAATATTTTCTAATATCAATATAGTTATATGCTATTGCATCTTAAAATATAGAAGCTGACAATAGCTTCATACAGTATTATCTCAGGGACTGACATTTTAAAATTAAGAACCGTATATGTTCCACAGGCAAATTTTGATGGAAATATTAGCATTAGTACAAATAAATGCTGTTGACATAGCTTAAGCATGATAGCTTGGAATAATAGCTGATTCAAACTAGATTCATCATTTTAAATTAAGTGAGGACAAATACAACCTAAAATGTAAACAAATTATTTATAAAATAAATTCTTCTAGGAAATAAAGAAAATCACCCATCTATTATTTTTCAGGTATTTATAGCTCAGAGCTTTCAGAAATCCTGGTAGAATCTTCACCGTCAAATTCGAACTTGGGAATGCCCAGGTACAACACATCACCATGACAATCACAGGACCAATACACCCCGGACACTGCTCGCTCCCCTCTCGGCAGGACTTCCCAGTGGAGAGTCCGGAGAGAACACAGCCTCCTTCCGACCCCGCCGAGTCCCCCTGCAGGGCTATGTCAGCCGATTCGGACTTCCCCACAACTTCTACGACACAGACACGACAGGGCCAGCACGTCGCCAGCGTCCTGTGCAGCCCAAGGCAGGCTTGTCTCTCTCGTGGCGGCACGGCACATACCTCGGCTTGCTCTTCACTGGAACACTGGAATTCTGGAACCACATTATTCAAGAAACATATACTGTACCTCCTAGGGAATCTAATTTCAAACATGGAAGGTTTAACATCAGCTGCCGTTATGTCGCTTTCTCCATTCATTAAAAAAAAAAAAAAAAAAAAAAAAAAAAAAAAAAAAAAAAAGAAAGAAAGTAAAAAACAGAAAGCCCTGGCCACTGCTGTAGCTGCTGCCCGCCGCCGCGTCTCCAGGCCTGCTCTGCCTCCTTCATCGGGCGGTGGCTTAAGGATTGGACTTTCTAGATTTTCTTCCGGAAGGAAGGGAGGTGGGAGAGGAGGAATAAGAGAACGGGGGAGCAATGGGGAGAGTGGGGGTGGGGGGAGAGGGAGAGAGAGGAAAAAGAAAACAAAACGTGATAAATTTTCATACATATAATGTTTACAAAGTAAATCAATCTCTACTTTGAAGAAGCCTCATATATGAGGATTCTGATCAAGGGAAAAATGAATTACACATTAAAAGTACTTGGCATTACCTTTAGTTACCAAAAATCCTGTGTACTTCTAACATGGCACTGAATTCACGCAGCCTCTCCTACAGTGTTAACTTTGTATCACCATAGCAGAAGTCGCACAGGCCTAAATATATCACTTGCCCGGTCACAGATATAATATACAGTACACACCTGTGCTTCCTGAAGTCTGCAAGATCTGAAAGTACCAGGTGCATCAGTCTCTAATGCTGAAGAATGTATTGCACAGAACTGCTTTGGTTGGGGAAAACTGAGATAATACTTTTTGAAATCAGTTCTTAGGTTTATTTGCGATAAAAAGGACATTTTTGTTTGGATACGACATGGCTCAAAACTGTGGCTAGTGCTTTGCACAAGACAAGACCAATTCAGATGTCAACCACCTGCTGCAGCCCAGTGGCTGAGAGGCCGCATTAGCTGCACACCACAGGGCACGTGGTCACGCACTGCACACCCAGTCACAGCTCAACCCCAGGCTGCCGGTGCCAGCCCTCCTCCCGCTGCAGAGCATGCAGGAAACCAGACACAACCGGAGGTGGTTTGTTATCAGTGTCTCTGGATTCGCTTTCTAAGCACCAGTTACACACACACCTCAAAAACTCTGTCTTTAAAAAAAAAAAAGAAAAACAGGGGCCAGCCCCCGGCTTAATCAGCCTGGCCCAATGGCGGCTGTCCCAGGTGCTGAACCAGCGAGTGGGAGGTATCGCTCTCTCCCTCCCTCCCTTCCTCTCTGCCTCTCAAAATCCATTATTTTTTTTTTTAAGTAACAACTCTCATTTTTAAAAAGCAAATAAATAAAATAAAAAGGAAACCCATATTGAACAATGAAAACAGACGCAGAAGCACAAGGAAACAAAGAGCTGGCATAAACAGGTGTCCGTGTTGCCATGAAATCTGCGGCACTGGAAACACCAGTGGGGCGCAGAGCGTTCCCGAAGCAGCTGGGTAAATTCCTCGCCGGGGCAATGCTGAGAGGAAGCGGGCTCCAGGGGACAGGGCGACACGGGGCCGGCCCTGAGCCAGGCCTGCCCTTGTGCGGCGGGAACCGCCCACTCGCAGCTCAGTCGCCTGGGGAAGGGAGCGAGGAACCCACGGGCCCTCTGTGGACTGCGGCCTGGGCGGGGCCGCGCTCTCCTCTCTGCACCTGCAGCCTCCACGCTGCCACTGTCGCGGCGATGACTGCATGGGTAGGGAGTGATGTCTGTGAGGAGAGGCCTCACAGTATCAACGTGGCTCCCTGCAGGGTCCTCGTCCGGTCTCTGCTCAGTCACAGTCACAGTTTCGGGTCCCCCCTCCCCGGGTCGTTCAGAACCCCCAGCTCGCTGCCTCTGCTGGCGGTGGGCTTGCGTGGTTCTGGCTTCTCCTCTGCTGAACATGTAATACAAAGGGAAACACGCACGCCCCCTATGTATTAACTACTTTTTGTAGGGCCGACGTTAGCTTTTTCTTCTACTACCACTTTTCGTATTATATAGTCTACGCTTTCCTTGTGCGGCATTCAATAAACGGATTCCTAAATTTTGTATACCCTCAACGGCCAACTGAAAATGAGAAGAAGTTACAACACAGTTCAGTTCCTACAAGGGAGGCTAACATGAAGTTTCAGCAACTGAGGAACTTTGAAAATGTCCATGCGATAAGTGAAATGCGCTTAAAAGAAAATCTGAATCTTGCTTAAATTCTGCTTAATCAGAAGATTCGGTGTCCTATACCAAAGAGGAAACCTGGAGCTACTGTCATGTGTCCTGGGTCAATCCTGTATTCCTTGGGCAGCCTCTTAACGGCGGTCGTTAAGGAACTGTCCTGTTAAATAGTTCAGCAAACAGGAAGAAACGCTTCAACAATTCAAACAAGATAGAATAACACATAAAAAGGAAGAAAAGGAGAATTTTTATAAGCAGGGTGCTTAAAGGGATGCAATGATACCTAACATCTACCCAGAGATAAAATTCTCTGACTGCACACACACACTTCGCCAGAGAAAGAGCAGATGTCAGACATTGGGGGGAGCCAGTTAAACGCTGTGGATTCCCTGATATCCCGAGGTCTTTGTCACGTACAGAACATCTCACACCGCTCGTGCGATGGTGATCCCTTTGAACAGAGAGCTCGTCCCCATCAGAGACACCTGTCGATTGGGCGGGCCCGCGCACTGGGCACTCAGTGGTCCCCGGTTACTCACAGGGAGGCCTTCCGCGGCTGTGCGTCTTTGCCGCCGCTGCTCTTGGGGTCCGCTGGGCTCCCTGTCCCGCGGGAGGCACTCGGCAGGGCAGCAGCAGGGGGAAAGGACGTCGGGACACTCCCGGCACTGCGAGTCCGGAATGAATCATCTGGAAGCAAAGCGTGCAGTCAGAGCCGCGGGACAGCCCGAGGTGTTGGTTCAGGAGGGAAGGCGAGCAGCCGGCCGGCTTCTCCTCAGTCAGAACCAGTTTTATGAAGGTGGAATTCATGAACTGGCAACTGCACCCAGTGAAGGCTTTGACACCCCATGAAGCTGTCAGCGCGGCCTCAGCGGGAACACGCCCGTCACCCTCTGACTTAGCACCCTCTTGCCCCTCCCACCTTCTCCACACTGATTGGCCTCATGTCGCCCTGGGTTCACCTGCATCTTCTACACTTTTATATCCATGGGATGACACAGATACGTGCGCTTTTTGGCTGGCTTCTTTCATTCTTTCAAGGCCACCTTGTCAGAGAGTTTGAGATTCATCCATGCTGCACAGACCAACCCCTCATTCCCTTCCACTTCTGTCTGGTATTGTATAAACACACCGACACTATTGGTCTGTGACGTCTGTTGATAGACATTTGGATTCTTTTCCAGTTTTTGACTTAGAATAAAGTAGTTGCGAACATTCACATACAAGCCTGCATGGGGACAATGCTTCCGCTTCTCTTCAGAAAATGCCTGGAGCCAGGTTGCTGGCTGCCATGTGAAGCACACGCTCATCTTCCGGAGAGACGGCCACACGGTCACCAGTGTGTCTATGACGCAGTTCCAGAGAGTGGCTCCACGCGCTCACACACTGGATACCGTGGACCTTCCTAAGCTTGGGCGTGTTCTGCACGTGAAGTGGCAACCTTCTTGTGTGTTTTCCTCCTCGTTACTTTTCATTTGAATTCCCCTAACGATTAGTGATGCTACACATCTTTTATGTATTTATTTGTATGTCTTCCTTTGCGAAGTTCCTATTCAAATCTTTTGCACAATTTATAACTAGCTGCCTAATTAGTTCCAAAGGCTTCTCTGTGTATTCTGGATACAAGTCCTTTTCTAGGTATATGTATTAGGATTATTTTTCCCCAATCTATGCCCTGACTTTTTTTTAAAGATTTTGTTTATTTATTTGAAAGTTAGAGTTACAGACAGTGAGAAGGAGAGACAGAGAGAAAGGTCTCTGTCCACTGCTTCATTCCCGAAATGGCCACAATAGCCGGAGCTGCGCTGATCCAAAGCCAGG
The DNA here is from genome assembly GCF_964237555.1 of Oryctolagus cuniculus. Classification (NCBI taxonomy): domain Eukaryota; kingdom Metazoa; phylum Chordata; class Mammalia; order Lagomorpha; family Leporidae; genus Oryctolagus; species Oryctolagus cuniculus. Next base: position 39,121,659 of record NC_091451.1, on the reverse strand, counting down.
AACAAGGAGCTTCCTCCAGGTCTCCCACACGGGTGCAGGGACCCAAGCACCTGGGCCATCTTCTACTGCTTTCCCAGGCCATAGCAGAGAGCTGGATTGGAAGAGCAGCTGGGACTAGAACTGGCTTCCATATGGGATGCTGGTGCCGCAGCAGAGGATTAACCTACTGTACCACAGCGCTGGCCCCAACCCTGACTTTTTTAAAATGCTCTATCTCAAAGCCAAGATGCATTAAATTTTGAAGAAGTCCAATGTGTTCATATTTTTTCTTTCACGGTTAGGAAAAATCTTGGTCTATTCCAAAACCACAAAGTCTTCCTTCTATATTTTCTTCAGAGGTTTTAGTTTTTATGCTCAGATTTAATACATTTGAGTAAATTTTGTGTACACTTTAGGGTTAGAATTGAGGTTCAGGGTCCAGTGCTGTGGCACAGCGGGTCAAAGCCCAGGCCTGCAACACTGGTATCCATAAGGGCTCAGGTTCGTGTCCCAGCTGCTCTACTTCCAATCCCGCTCCCTGCTAATGCATCTGGGAAAGCAGTGGAGGATGGCCCGAGTCCTTGGGCCTCTGCACCTGTGTGGGAGACCCAGAAGAAGCTCCTGGCTCCTGGCTTTGGATCGGCTCAGTTCTGCCCATTGTGGCCATTTGGGGAGTGAACCAGAAGATGAGGAGCTTGCTTGCACTCTCTTTCTCTCTCTCTTTCTGCTTCTACCTCTCTCTAACTCTTTCAATTAAATAAAATAAATCTTAAAAAAAATAGAATTGAGGTTCAGTTTTTTAGTTTTGGTGTTTTTTAAGATATGGCTACCCAGTGGTTCCAGAACCATCTTTTCAGACTTCATTTGGGGGAGCTGTTTCATGTTCACAGCAAAACTGGGAAGAAACTCCAGAGATGCTGATCCCCCACCCCTCCTCACCCAGAGCCTCCCCCACCAACTGATGCAACTGATGCACGGGCACTGAGTTACACACGGGTTCACCCTTGACAACCCACAAGTGTGCAGTGGCTGTCCATCATCACAGTGTCACACAGAGCGTCCTCACAGCCTCACCCTCCCTCCCTCCCTGCCTACCCCTACCTTGGTACTGTCTACCACTGTAGCTTTGCCAGTACACCTCACCCTGGACTCAGACAGCACAAGTGTGTCGCCTCTCGGGTTGGCTTCTTCCGTGGCTCATTTATTCAGTACTGAACCCCACCTCGCCGTCAGGACTACCCGTCTGTGTACCCGCTCTCCCAGAGAAGGACATCTTGGTAGCTGCTATTAAACTACAATACAGCTGCTGTAAAACTACACATGCAGGACTTTGTATGGACCCAAGTCTCCAAACCCCCTGGGTACAAGGAGTGTGACGGCGGGATATGTTTTTTTTAAGATTTATTTATTTATTTGAAAGGCAGAGTTACAGAGAGAGAGGGAGAGACAGAGACAGAGAGAGAGAGAGAGAGAGAGAGAGAGAGAGAGAGCTTCTATCCACTAGTTTACTCCCCAAATAGTTGCAACAGCTGGGGCTGGGCCAGGCTGAAGCCAGGAGCCAGGAGCATCTTCAGGGTCTCCCACATGGGTACAGGGATCCATTCAGCACCATTTTAAAAAAATATTACCCTCTCTGGGGCCAGCATTGTGGTATAGTGGGTAAGGCTGCTGCCTGCAATACCAGCATCCCACATGGGCGCAGGTTTGTGTCCCAGCTGCTCCACTTCCAATCCAGCGCCCTGTAATGTGCCTGGGAAAACTGCGGAGGATGGCCCAAGTCCTTGGGCCGCTGCACCTACATGGGAGACCTAGAAGAAGCTCTGGACAACTGACTTTGGTCAGGCCCAGCCCCAGCTGTTGTAGCCATTTGGGGAGTGAACCAGTGGATGGAAGAGCTCTCTCTGTGTCTCTTCCTCTCTCTGTATAACTCTGCCTTTCAAATAAATAAATCCTTTTTTTAAATTGCCCTACCACCATTGGTGTATCTTGGAGTCTTTTTTGAAACACTTACTACAACTAACAGCTTGAGCCACACCGCCTTGATTATTGGGATCGTCTAGTACAAGTCAAAATTAAGCAGCTGAAATTCTTCCAGTTTGTTTCTCTTTTAAAGAGTGCTTTGGCTGCACCTGTTCCTTGGATCTCAGTAGAGTTAAGAATCGACCTACACATTTCTACAAGGAAGCTGACATTTTGCTTCTATTTTCCCTTTATAGATAAGATGGGATGGGCAACTCTACAGTAACGCTTTCTTCCATATCTACGTTACTGAGTAATAAGTAACACCAAGCATATTACTGGAGGATTTTCATTCAACTTAGAGACTTCACAAAATGGTATTGAACTTTAAGACAGAATATTTCAAATATTTTAATAAAGGCACACCCTTATAAAATCCATGCTTTTAGTTAAGACGTTGCATACAAGTTAGCATTAAACCACATCCAGTCACTCTCTTGATTCTCAAAGTCACTTAAGAACTATTCAGGTACAAACTAAAGAAGTTATTGCACATAATTTTTAAAACACCATCCCTGAATCCATTTCCCTAATGACTTAGGAAAAGACATTTCTTGGCCAGAATTGCTGCAAGTTCATGAGTAAATATGGTCACCATAGCTGGGGTAAGGGGCCTGCAACGGGACAGGAGGACCCCCCTGACAGCTGGAATCCTGGGCACCATCAGCTCCAACCTGAGCCAGCTGCAAAGGCGCTCCTGGTCGTAAATAAAGTTCTCAAGCCCTGAATGTTTCTCAGGACTTCCAAGGAATTCACTGTCGTGCTGAGATAAAAGTAATCACTAGTTTTATTATTTATAGCCAGAACTTCAAGATATCATAACTTTAATTCAACACTTTCTGTTGTTCTCTTACTATGTTAAGTTTCTCATAATTTCCGTCTGCCTTGAAGAACTGCTCTATATACTGAATACAGATGTCAGTGCTTTGAGAACCAAACAGTATAGTCCAGTATTTTTTCAACTGCTGGGAAAAAGTTTAATATCACAAAGATTTGATAAAGATAAGCTTAGGAAAAACAGTTTCTAGACATAAATAAGTCACTCTAACGAAATCATATTGTATTAAATTCGGTGATTTTCTAAGTTTAAATTGCACTTACCAGCTAAGGAAAGCACGGGAGTCTTTGCTAGTCCTGAGGCAGACGGTGTGTATCCTGCTGGAGAGCTTTTACTGGAAAAGAACGCGGTTTCCGTTAAACACAGCGCAGCGTCTCTAGATCTGCCATCTACACCATCTACGCCCTGGCTGTTGAAGTTATTTCAAGTGCTTCCCTCCACTTCTTAGGAAACCTTTGTTGCTTTTATTCTTCCTTTGTCTCCCGTATGCCACGACCCAAGACACGTTGTCTCAGGGGTACTCCCTGAGATGCCCGCTTCCTCAGAATTGCGGTTTTTCTTTTGATGCTCAGACGTTCATTATCGTCGGGGGATTTCTGCCTTGACCACTTTGCCAGGTGAACAGGCAGAAGGCACCAGGACAGCAAGCGCCGCCCACACCCACTGAGCACGTGCAGGCTCCCCTGGAAGCCACGCCCACCGAGCTGATTCACCCCGCCCCCCGCCTCCACAGTGACAGACGGACGCGGTGACGTCACACAGTGTCACAGCAGTGTTCTTCCAAGAGTGCCAGGCTCTGTTTCTATGCCTATTGGTAGACTTTTTTTTTTTTTTCAATATAACAGTCTTTACAGGAAAAAAATGATAAATGATTGGCCCAAAAAACCCTCAAAATTAATTCTAAATTTTGTAATGCTGGAATTATTTCACATAAGTAACCAAGTTTGATTATGAGATAAAAACTTAAGTTACAGTTAGTAGCTGACAGATCGTACCTAGCACACTTGTCTAAGTTGCCATATTTCGCCTGAAAAGCGTGATTGTTAAAAGACTGGCTGCGAATCAGTTTGGATTTCTTGATTTCTTTGCCTAGAGAAGTAAGAAGCAGAGAAAAGAAACGTAATTGTTCAGTTCATCCCTGGCTGTCCCAATCCCTCCTCCCCACAACTAGCAGGCGGAGATGGGTCTGGGTCCAGCTTCCCTGCTCAGTTTGAGCTGACTGGAGTGTCGCGCCCACGCCATCCACTAACAACCAGCAAAACCACCCGTGCTAAAGGGCCGAGGAACGGGCCGTGGCTAACGTGTCTCCCCGACACAGCGCCAGCCCTGCCATTTTCCTGAGACGTGAAGGGAAGTTATTTCTTACTTGTTGATGGGTTGCTAGAAGCAGGTGCAGGAGCAGAAACAGGGATGCTCTTGGGCAGATTTTGTGTCGGTGTTTTAGTGTCTCTACCTAAAATAAACCCTGCTTTAAGATGTGTCGTTTTCTCTAATTCCTTATTAATCTCCATACGTAGGCAGAACAACGTCAGCTTCACGGTCGCACGCTGACCCTGTGCTCTGAGCTCTCCTTTGGGAGGACCTGAGCCTCAACACTGATCCCTACCCTGTGTGCATGCATCCCAGTGTCTGCACCACACCGAGCGGACAACTTTCCAAAACCACCTTTGACCAATCAAAGAAACTGAATCAATTTACGTATAAAACTAAAAACTCGGCAGGTCTTCCAGGGAAGCAGTAACTGCACGAGTGAGTGGGGAAGACAGGAAAACTCCTTACGTTTCTTTTCAAAGATCTTATCACTCACGGGCCGTCCATCGCTCTGTTGCTTCTCCTTTTCTAATTGTTCCTGTTAATAAAATATTATCTTAGTATTAAAAGTCCAGCTTCAACAGACTTAGGAAATTGTTCCAATGAGAAATCACTCTAAGCTGCAGAGAGAGATTCAAGCACAGCTCATGAAAATGTCTCAAGGAGGTATTCCTCTCCACAGCCGTGATGGAAACATTCAGACGTCTTCCAGGCTTGTGCTGCTTTACCATCTACAAAACTGTGGGACCCAGGATTGGTCAAACTACGACAATGAGTTTGGTATCATTGTTGCAATGAGCCTTTATTTTTGTTTACTGATTCTCATCAGCAAAATATTTTATTACTATTGGTTATTTAGATTTCCATTTGTTAAAAGATAAAATAGTATATTTCTGTAAAAGGCAGAGAAGGGCCTGCACTGTGATACAGTGGGTAAAGCCACCGCCTACAGAGCCAGCATCCCATATGAGCACCAGTTTGAGTCTTGGTTGCTCCACTTCTGATACAGCCCCTGCTAATTTGCCTGGTAAAGCAGTGGAATATGGCCCAAATGCTTGGGCCCTGCTACCCACATGGGAAACCTGGATGAAGCTCCTGGCTCTTGGCTTTGGCCTGGCTTAGCCCTGGCCATTGCGGCCATCTGGGGAGTGAACCAGTGGATGGAAGATCTCTCTCTCTGCCTTTCCTTCTCCGTAACTCTGAGTTTCAAATAAATAAACAAATAAATGAATCTTTTAAAAAAAAATGAGAAAAAGACTGAGAGAAAATAAAATGGTCTATTGGATATTTCTAAGGGTTTTACTGGAGTATAATATACATGAAGAAAGAAAAGTTGTGTGTAGCTCAATAAATTTTCCCAAAGTGAAACAGCTCTGCTGACAAAACCAAATATTGCCAAAACTTGGGAGCCCCTCGTGCCTGCGGAATTAGCAGACAAGATCAGTGCACGAAGCACGTTCTGCACAACCCAGCACGGGTGACGGTGCACCAGCGGGACGTCCCTTCCAGGGCTCATGTGGAAAAGCTGGGGAAATCAACAAGTCAAGAATTTCCACACAGACGTGGATAAGTGAAAAAGAATCAAACGGTAGTTCTAAAACTGAAAACAGACATGTCGAACAGAAAAAGGTGAGGTGGGCTTAACACAAAACTGCCTGTTTTCTCCATCTTTCCCTCTCCTATCTTAATCCTGTTAATCACAGTTATCTTAAAGTCCTTGCCTACCAGTTCCAGTATTAGGATCATCTTTGGGTCTTTTGCTATTGCTTGATTTTTATCTCGGGTTTGGGTCTCTTAGTCCTAAAATTTTCTCAGAGTTTGCTTGCTCTCTCCACTGTCCAACACCAGCAACCCCAAACTCCACCTTTGCCTTAGGAGACTGATAAAATAACGCATCTTGCTTCTCAGAGGACTTCCTCTGACCTTTAACTCTCACATCATGTGAATTCTCTGCAGAGAAATTAGATATATAAAGGTATATGGGGTGTGTGGTGCGTGTGTGTGCGTGTGTGTGTGTGTGTGTGAACTAAATGTAAAGTTCAGAAGCATCACATTGGAAACTCAAGTCCCTGGATAGACTCAGCAGATAAAGGAGATGAGAGAGAGACCGTGACACTGAAGATGGAGCAAAGAAATTGTTCACTCTGAGGCGCACAGGCTTTAAATAAGAAGCCTGTGGGATGACGACAAAGGATCGAACTTCAGTAAGAGAGAGAAATCAGCACGGAACATGCCCCTACATCAACAGCGGCCCAAATCAACCCCAGTGGGTTTAGGGGGTGTAGCTCAATGAATTTTCCCAAAGTGAAACAGCTCTGCCGACAAAACCATACATTTGCAGATTCAATAAAATGAGGTTCTCAAATATGTTCTCCTTCTAGTTTATAAAAAATTTCAGGAAACTGGGATTCTTCTTTAGTCAATGAACAAGAAATAAAATAATATAAAATTGAAAATGATAATTTTTTTAGTTTAATAGCAATGCACAGTTAATACTTTTCAGAAAGGAGTGTGTGCGTGTGCATGTGAAAGCAACATACCATTTCCAAAAGAAGTAGCTCTTCTCTTTCTTTCTCTTGATCCAACAAATCTTTCTCATAAAATTTTTTCTGAAACTGAAGTTGAGAATGAAATTGCACAACATTAGTGATGTGCTTCCACCAGTGTCCAAGTATCTCTTCCACATCAGGTGAAGAAAGCCTACTTACGGCATCCATGGACATTTCCATTCTGTCCAGCTCCAAGACAGTCTACAGAGAAAAATGCTGTCATCACTGATAAGTAATGAAATTAAATCAAACAATAATTTCTCAAGGAGACACCTTTTCCAGAGGGAAGTTCTATATATAATACACACACACACACACACACATACACACACACACACACACACATATATATGGTATCCCATTTTTAAATGAATTACTCTCCATGAAAAACTGACTAGAGTCAACTATTCCATTTTAATCCCAAAGCTCTGTATATCTTTCTTGCAAGTCCCTCAGTTTTATAAACATCACACTACAGAATTGTTATGGGACAAATTGATGTCATTGTGTGAAACGTACTGAAGAGCTGTACTCCAGAATATTCCACTGCAGGTTAATAATTTACTAATTTAATTGTATCAGTGTTGTATCTATTTATGGGACTAGTCAGTATTATATCTTGAATTAACAAGTTCTCTTAGAAAAGTAAACAGCCCTCTCATGATTACTATCTTGATGAATTAACTCTATTACCTAAACTTCTTATTTTAATAATAAGAACAGGAATATCTATAAAAATAACTGTGTGGGGGTATGTGGGTGTTTAGATGTAAATGGATGTCCAACACGGAGTATTTCTGGATATTTCAGCTGTGGAAGAGGAATGTGCATTTCAGCAAAATAAAATTACACAAATTAATACTAAGTTATCAAATCACTGCTAAGAAGTTCTTCATACTATCTGACAATGATCTCTACAGAAGAAATCTGAAGCTACTTTATAGCACATTAAGAATTAATCTCTCTCACTACAAATAAACGCTCAAGACTATGTTAAGAAAGTCACAGATTCACAAAGGTGATCACTTTTAAGTGATCTGCTCTTATAAAAATATGAATTATATATTTAGTATAAAGAGCTTTTGAAGATTATGAAGTATATTAAGGTTTGATCTCAACCCCAATTTTTACTGCATTAATTTTCCATTATCCCAAAATATCCGTATAACTTCTCATGCTAAAACAAAACAGAACAATAATAGCCATAAAATACAACGTTCCATTATTATAAAAGAGATGTACTCAGGGGTAGGACTCAGAGATCTGTACTCTAGCTCTGGCTCTGCCCCTTACTCACACACTTCTCTTTCCAGATAGAGGGCTTCTACACATCAAATAGCTTCACCAAGTACAGGGCTATGCTCCCAGGAAACGCAACGCTCCCGACTTCACTGACCATTCCACTGGACTGTGGTCCTGCAGACACAGCCTGGCGGGTGAAGCGCTGATTGTGACTTGAAGAGTGCTGACCGAGCACCCCCCAGCCAGCTCTCCCTGGTGGGGCTCTACCACCCACAGTGGTAGCTTAGTTCATATCCAGCTGTGGGAGACACCTGCTGAACCCTCCACTACCTGCCCTACGCCAGCCAGCGTGTGAACATACAGCTGCCCCATCCAGCTAGAGCGGGCAAGCTTGGACTGACGCCGTCTCCATGCGGGCGCTTGGTGGCAGCTTGGTGGCAAGAGCGCTACTTACTCTTTTCACGATAGCCAGAACATCTTTGTCTTTCTCTTGACACAGGAGTTTCCTCACACACATTTCTAACTGCTGAAGCAGGTGCTTATCTGCAGGAATCTTCAGAGTAGATTTCACTTTGGGCAATAGGTAGCAGAGTTTCATTCTACAATAAATTATTTACCTTTGAGTGAATTCAATAGCTATGCAGACTGGTAACAGGAAGCTAAGAGAAAAGTCAAGTTTTAGGTCGTCTCTGAGTTCTTGTATCCATGTGACAAGCGTTTCTGGAGTGCTTCGCCATGTCTAGCACTCGCTACTCTGGGTGTGGAGGCGCCACCGAGACTAAAGGCAATAGGATCCTCTGCCCTGGTGGAGCTTACTCTCTAGCATGGCACTTGGGTCGCAGGAGAAACAAGCAAAATGCCGACAGACAGAGGCAGGCGCTCTGGGGAGGAAGATGAGCGAGCGCCCACGGAGGAGGACTGAGCCAGGTGACAGCAGGTGGTCAGAGTGCCCATGAAGGTTTCGCTGAAGAGAGGACCTTTATGCAACAACCTGAAGACAGCTGGGGGACGAGCCATATGAGTATTTGGAAGAGGACAGCACAGGGGCAGAGGGGGAGCCTCCCTCAAGGTCACCCCAAATTAGCCGACTGGCCTAAATTAGCAAATTGGGCCCAGAGTAGACGTGAGACTAGCAGAAGACACTGGAGGGTAGCAAGAAGCAGGCCTTGGGAAGGAGACTGGCTTCTATTTTCAGGGCCAGAAGATACCACTAGACAGCTCTCTGCAGAGGGGTAAAATGACCTGATTGAACATTTAAAACATCACCTGACTGCTGTGTTGGTGTTAGACTGATGGTGGTCAAGGACAGACGAGAAACAGCGTAGGGGGAAGGAGCTGGGGAAACTCAGGCAAGCCAGGGGGTGGGCTGAGCCAGGAAGTGGCCGCAGGAGGCGGTGGGGACTGGCTGGAGATAGCAGCCACTGGAAGCAGCCGATGTGCAGAGGGATTGGAGGCGGGTGGTGGAGAGAAGCGAGTTGAGGTTCTGACCTGGTTTGAAATAGCTGTTGACAGAGATGGAGAAGACTACAGAAGGGGCATAGGCAGCTAAGGAAGACGAGGACTTCATTTTGGACAGACGAGGTCTAAAGTGCCTATTAGATATTCTGTGCAAATACTAAACGGACAACTGGCTCAACGAGTCTGCTGGCCACAGCAGAGACCCTGGCTGGAGGCAGAGCCAGGAGCCTTCAGCGTGTAGATAAGCCTCAGACTACAGAGAACACCACGGCCATGCGTGTGGTTGGAGAAGAGAGAAAAGTCCGACACTACCACCGTCTAGGGCAGTGACAAGGAACAAGGAAGGGAGCTGAGGAAAGCCGGGAGCTCCCAGGAAATCCAGGAAAGCAAAGATCTCTCCAGGACCAGGGAGTGTGGAGGGCACGTGCTTCGCTAAGCTAAACCTCTCCTCCCTGCCAGGGCTGGTTCAGGGGGACGCCAGGTGGCTGGCCAGGCTGCTGTGTTCAACCAGACGAGGGCTCTCACGTCATTATTTTTTCTACTGCAAACCCTGAGGCAGCCAAAACCCATTTAAAGTCTCCCGGATGCTGGCTCAGTGAACCTTCCGTTGAGAAGTCTTCATAGACACAGAATCAGCTTTTTATTCAACCAACAAAGTAAAGAAGTTCCTGCTCTAGGACTGCCCACACTGCGGACAGCAGCGATGGGTTTGGCCTCGCCCAGCAGGCTCCAGGCCACTCTAAGTGTGCTTTCCCGAGTCAAGGTGTCCTGGGCTCCCCAGGGGAACCAAGTTCATTTCCGGAAGATGAGGCGATGACCTCTCTGAACACCAGCAGTCTTTTTCCAGCCTTGATTTTGTCTAAACTCAGTGAATTTAAATTTTAAGCATTTACTTAACTGCCTATGCACACTTCCCTCTATACAACCCAAGCAGGCCCAGACACGTGCCATACGCTGAGTCAGCTCTGACAGATTCCTGGCCCCACGAGATTACAGAATTCTGCCTTCCTGGTAAGCTAAATTCTTTACGTTATCTCAGGTATCTATTCCTCTGAACTCCTCATGAACAGGCACTAAGCAAATTGGTGGACAGAGAGTTTCTTTAACTGGTCTAACGACACACCAGGTAGCGCACACCTGGAATTTCAGCCTAAGCCGGGTAGGTCAGCAGCCTCCCTCCTCACCTGCCTGATCCTACCACCCTCACCTGTGATGACTCCTCTCCACCTGCACAGCCCCAGAACACAGTCAGTACGTGGTGTTGCTCGACCCACTCCTGTGGCTGGCAGCCGCCCAGGCAGGACCGCGAGAACCGAGACAAGCTGGAGTACAGCGATCTCGTACCCCCAGGGCCCCACGGGTTCACGGAGTGATATGCAATTGATCTGCATCTGGCTGCTGATTGCTCTCTTAGTCACATGATCAGAGCAGGGACGACTTCACTTTCTTCCTAGTTACTTCCCTCAACTGCTTGGTGATACTCCATCACACTGGGTGTTGATCTCAACAGCAAGACTATGAAGCCATACTAGCTCACTGCCTCACCAGCTGCTCCTACTTAAAAGATTAATATGTTTTACACATTGCCTGCAATGCATGCCCGTTGTCTATAGAAGATGAACATATGCCACACATACACACAACCAAATTTGGCTGGCATGTGAAAACAGTGGGGAGCCCTACAGTGCTGCTCTGGGAGCCATTAACCAACTCACTCAAACTGCATTTCTGTTGCAGATTTGAGTTCAAGTTCAGGACAGAGACACCAAGCTTAGAACAGTCTAATGGCTGAAGGTTTATAATTCCCACTATCAAAGGAATAAGTAGCTCTTAAGTATTAATGCACATGTACTTTATGCCACTGAACTATACATTTATAAATTATTAAAATGGTAAATTTCATGTATATCTTACAATTTAAAAATGGAAACAGTATGCTTGTCTGGAAGAGAAAAATGGCAATATATATTTATACTTTTTTAAAGTTTCCAAGCAAACCATTTTCAGGCCTGTTCCATCTAATTTAACAGTTAACGAAGTCCAAGCCTCATTCACAGGACTTCAAACACCCAAGGCAGCTAAACGCAGAAGACAGCACAGGCTTCCAGCGCTACTTCTCTGAGTAAGTGCAGCCCCAGGAAGGGGCAGGTGCTCACCAAGCCAGCTATGAAGATACAAGCCTGCATCAGACCGATGAATGATATCTAGCCATCCTTCTCCTGATGCTAACGTGCGGGTCTGAAACCTGCTGATCTGGCTGTCACCTGCTGCTCTCAACCCAACAAGACAGAAGATCCAAGACAGTACTGAAAGATTGTGCTTCCAAGGCCCATCAATACTCAACAACTGAGAATACTCAGCTGTCACTGCAGCACTATTCGTAATAGCCAAAATATGCCATCAACCGAGACACGAGACACACACAAATGTTATACTGATTGTTCGGTCATGAAAAAGAATAAAATCCCGTCACTTGCTACACCATGGATAGCAGGGAGGCCATTATGTCCAGTGAGATGAGCCAGCACACAGAGACAAATACTGGATATTCTCGCTAATACCTAGAAGTTTAAAGAGGAGAGAGCAGAACAGTGATCACCAGAGTGGAAGAGGGAACATTAGACGGTAGGAAGAGGAGACACAAAGAGATAGTGGGTTATCGAAACTCCCATTCCCAGTATTCTCCAGTACAGTAGGGTAAAAGCGTTTACAACCTATTATTTTACAAATTTTATACAGAACTAGAAAATTTGAAGGCTTCCAACACAACAATAAATACTTGAGGAAATGAAAATGCTAATTACCCTGATTTGATGTTTATACATTGTATATAGGTATTAAATTATCACACTGTACCCCATAAATGTGTATAACTATTATATGGCAATTTTTTTTAAAATGATCTTAGGAATTTCAAAGCAAGCATAAACTTTTCACTTGATTTTTTAATTGCATAAGAAAAAGATTTTATAAATAGTTACTCTAGTAGGTCTATAAGACACGGTTTTGAATATTTGTTTAGACTAGTACATACCTCACATTTGCTACTGGATCATGTGTCAGTTCAATAGCAGGTAGAAAGAAATATTTACAGAAAAATGATTTGGAAAAGATCTCTATAATAAATTCACAGGTATCCAAAAATCGAAGTCTATTCCAATAACTTTTTCCTTGACCTAGTTCTAGAAACAGTAACAAAAATTATCAAGTTAATTGTTCCTACATGTAATTACATGTGACAAAATTAAACACACAAACTCCATGGCAAATTTTTTTATACCACCTATTTGATTCACAAATACAATAGAGACAGGAGAAACATCCCTGATCTGTCAACTCCAAAACAATTAATGCCTTAAAAAAACACTAAAAAGTTTTATTAAACATCTCTTCATTCCAAATGCACTTCTTAACTAGTGAATGACTATACCTTAGTACTTCTGATGACTCACCATGCGCTAAGTACTCTACACATACTATCTCATGTAACCCTAAAAAGCAATCCAAGCAAATGCCCACATTTATCCCTCCTAAAAGGTAAGAATGTTGAGATTCAGAGATGTGAAAGTCACGTGGCTGGTCAAGTATAGACACAGAATTCAAAGGCAGGGCTGTTTTAGTAAAATGTTTTAATAGCCAAATTAATTTTTTGCCTTAAAAATGTTTTGAAGTGTAAAAAGTCATATGTAAACAGTATTACTGACAATAATTCAGTCATTACTCGAGAATAATTTTCTCCTTTTCATATAAATATTCAAAAGCAAGACAACATTTAAAGCCACACAGAACCTTTTTGCAAAATAAAACTTATTATAAAACGTCAGTCCTACCATTAGAAAATGAAATCTCAAAGTAGATTACAAAAAAAAGAGGCTAAAGGATACTGAACATAATTTCCTTACATGGGTTTTTTTTTTTTAAAGTGCTCTAAAAGTGGCAATCCATACTTAAAATGGTAAATTCCAGTAACAAGAAAATCCTATTACCTGCCATTCTAGATAATAGAGTTTAATTAAAAACACTATGACATATAGTCAAAGCAGTTGTACAACAATTAACAAACTCACTAAGTATAAGAGGACTTCGAAAGTTTGTGGAAAAATGACATGAAATGGAAAATGAAATGAAAAGATAATGTGCAGTTTCCATAAACTTTTTCAAGCTTCTGTAGTGTGCCACTATTTTTAGAACTAAAATTTTACATAAATGTCTTTGCCTTGATTTAGCCCTTAACAAATTAAAAGAAACTTATATTTGCTAATCGACTTGGTTTCTTAAGGCATTATATACATCAAGGCTCACCAGATTCACACTCATACATACTCATGGGCACTGCCAGCTCTTTCCAAAGGAAAAACCCACATTCTGTTAATTCTGTTAATCAGGACCATAAATGAATCATTATATTAATACTCGATTTATGTTTTAGTTTCAAACCTATTTCTTTTTTTTTTTTCTTTTGACAGGCAGGGTGGACAGTGAGAGAGAGAGACAGAAAGAAAGGTCTTGCTTTTTTTTCCGTTGGTTTATCCCCCAGTGGCCGCTGCGGCCGGTGCACCACACTGATCCAAAGCCAGGAACCAGGTGCTTCTCCTGGTCTCCCATGCGGGTGCAAGGCCCAAGGATCTGGGCCATCCTCCACTGCCTTCCCGGGCCACAGCAGAGAGCTGGACTGGAAGAGGAGCAACTGGGACAAGAACCTGGCGCCCCAACTGGCACTAGAACTGGGGGTGCCGGTGCCGCAGGCAGAGAATTAGCCTAGTGAGCTGCGGCGCCGGCCCAGTTTCAAACCTATTTCATCAGTGTAGAAATTAGGCCTCCGCCATAAGTACACATATCTCAGCTTCTCAAGTATTGAAATTCACAAAAGAAGGCTCAAAGTAATCAAAGGCTTTCATTACGGATCTGATCCCACACCCAGATTCCTAAAACAAACAAAATTAACCTACAAAAGTCAGATAAAGGCATGTACTAGTTATTTACCAAGATCAACCTAATTACTTATGACAAATGACACATACTATAAGTCACACCTAACTAAAGCCAATGAGTTTCTTCTGTTCAAAATAAGAGACAGGGCAGGCTCTTAGCCTAGTTGTTGAGACACCCCATCCCACACTGGAATACCTGGCTTAGATTCCTGGCCCCAGCTCCTGACTGCGAAACCTGGGAAGGCAGCACTGGTGGCTCAAGCAACTGGATCCCTACCACCCACTAGGAGACCCGGATAACACTGTTGGCTGCCAGTTTGGGTCTGGCCAGGCCCTCGACCAGCCCCTGCCATTGAGGCGTCTGGGGAGACAACTAGTGAAAGGAAGTATTCTTGCTCTCTCTCTCTCTCTCTCTCTCTGTGCCTCTCAAATCAATAAATAAAAATTCAAAATAAGAAAAAATTATTACTTACGTTCAATTAATTTTTGAATGACCTCTTGTCTCTGTTCTTGTTTACGGTTGTATCGTAGAAAAATACAGAGAGTTCGTGAAGCTGCCTTTTGAACAGGTAAGACATTCTTAAAGAAACAAATAAGAATGACAATTACAGCCTAATATCATATATTTTGGACAAATTGGCTCTACCAAATCAACTTTACGTTGGTTAAAAGAGGAATGTTTGCTGCCTGTCGAGTCACTGAACGTCTATCTTCCGGGAAGTGTCTTCATAATTTAACGTTAACATCGTTCAGATAAGTTGATCAACACATCACATGACAAAGTTAATTGGGCACCATCATGCTCAAATCATTGAGCTTTGACTCTTTATTTCCTTGTCATCTCATCTTAAGTGACATTCTCCTCAAATACACTTCAGCACCCATTCTTTTGGCCATTCCCTGGACTCGGTCAGTCAGTCAGTCACTGAACATTTATAGAACACACCATGTATCAGGTGTATCATCAAAAATAATCCAGAGACCCCCCACTCTGCAGTCCCTCTGGCTTAGTTCTGGTTCTTCGACCTCCATGTCAATCATTGAGATCTCTGCCCATGATAAAATGTGGAATCCAAAGGACACCATGTCAATCACTCTGACCAATATTCCCGACCCCTTTGTTCTTTGAATTTCTGTGACACCACCAGACAGAACCTTAATTCTAAATGAATTAAATACTTTATCTTTACTGAGTTTGAGTTCAAACCATGTATTGGGCAAAAATCTTTCAACCAAATGTTTTGTGTCTACCACAAATTCCTGTTCACCATCCGCATTCACATATAAGTCACAAATATTCCATTTCTGAAGACACAGACTATTATAGTGGGAATCCTTCCAGTACAATAGAACACAATTTTTACATTACTGAGACAGTATTGCCTGCATATTTTATATAAGCTATTTCTATCCTGTTGGGTACTAGTTCTTCTGGTGTTTTTAAAGTGTCGAATGTAAAAGGAGAATATCTGCTGTGATTTAGAACAGAAAATTTAAGGAATACACATGATCAGAAACACAACTGAGCTTAAGAAAAATACACTTTAGATAGCAAATTAAATAGAAGCATGATATTGCTTTCTTTCATTTTGTGTAGAGTGACTGTCATATGCAGACATACTTGTCATAGAAAATATGTACATTTTATACATCACATATATTAAGTCTTATAGTATAAGTTCAATATTATTTTGGATTAGAAACCTAAGATAAATGTAATCATTTCAAAAACATAAAAACTATCTTAAAGAAGTGACCATTTGAGCACAAAGAATAAAGACTGCAATTTATTAAAACATCATTTAATATTTTAAAATGAGTCTAAAAACAGACAGGTAAAGGAAAAAGAAAAATTAATTTGTCACCTTATAAGTGGCTACTGCAACAACTCCTAGCACTTAGAATTTATAATCAGAGTGAAAAAATTAATAATTTATTCCATCTTTACATTAAGAAATGTAATCAAAGAACTCACATGGAAGAAGGAAAAGATACCTTCCCAGGAGAATGCCATCAAAAATGCCTAAGAAGTGATGGAATTTTTTACATCACTCTTTCGCCAGTTCTGATGAAATAACTGATTCAAGCGAGAACCAGCAGCAGATGGTAGAGCCAGTGAGACACTGGGTATTCAGAGCTGAGGCATCCCCGGCAGGTCACAGTGCAGGCCACAGGAACAAGTAGTCTGCAACTCAAAGCAGTGCGGCTGCCGTCACCAGCACAGCCCTCTCAGCTCACTGAGAGGGGGACAACAGTCCAGATAGGATGAAACATGAAACACAGCACACTCACGGAGTGCTCTTCTCAAGATATTTAAGCTAAAGATCAAACGTGGAGTTCACACGAAACACAGGAACTAGATGAATACTTAAATCAACACCATGAAGAAGGATCCTGACAAAGAAAGGCTTAGCGTGTTCTACAGGACGACTGCTCAGTCTCTCTCGCAACTCAGTGTCACAAAAAAAAGGAGAAGTAGAACAACGGAAACTCTTTCATATTAAAATAATTCAGAAACCTAACTAAAGGCAAGGTATAGATCTTAGAAAGGTTCAATATGGGATAAAAGAACTGTAAAATACATTTGGGAATCTAGATATTAAAGGATTTTGAAGACAACTGCAAATTTTGGTACATGTCTCCATTACAATGTAAATTCTATGAATATAAGTCCTTTGTCTCTTCTGTTGGAATCTAAAATTCTCCTTACTACCTAGCAAGAAATCAATAAATTGTATTCAACAAATGAGTGAATATTATAATCTTTAAGTATGGAACTAAAATAAATAAAAAAAAAATTTTTTTTGACAGGCAGAGTGGACAGTGAGAGAGAGAGAGAGACAGAGAGAAAGGTCTTCCTTTGCCGTTGGTTCACCCTCCAATGGCCACCGTGGCCGGCACGCTGCGGCTGGCGCCTGCAGCCGGCGCACCGCGCTGATCCGATGGCAGGAGCCAGGAGCCAGGTGCTTTTCCTGGTCTCCCATGGGGTGCAGGGCCCAAGCACCTGGGCCATCCTCCACTGCACTCCCTGGCCACAGCAGAGAGCTGGCCTGGAAGAGGGGCAACCAGGACAGAATCCGGCACCCTGACCGGGACTAGAACCCGGTGTGCCGGCGCCGCTAGGCGGAGGATTAGCCTAGTGAGCCGCGGTGCCGGCCAAATAAATAAAAATTTTTAAGATTTTATTTATTTGAGAGGTAGAGTTTAAAGTCTGTTGGTTCACTCTCCAAATGGCTGCAATGGCCAGAGCGGAGCTGATCAGAAGCCAGGACACAGGAGGTTCTTCTGGGTCTCCCACGCAGGTGCAGGGGCCCAAGTGCTTGGGCCATAGCAGAGAGCTGGATCGGAAGAGGAGCAGCCGGGACCTGAACTGGCGCCCATATGGGATGCTGGCGCCACAGGCGAAGGATCAACCTACTGTACCACAGTGCCAGCCCCTGAAAGTAAATCTTTTATGTGTGTCTCCTCTTTGAAAATTGCACTATAATAATCATGCACTCCCTTTAAAGTGTGGAATTAGTTCCTTGTAAAAGAAAACAGTAAAATCTCTCAGGCTAAAGAGCACTCATTCACACTCTATATCCTTAGTCATTTCTCTTTTCTGATAAGAGAAGCTAAGAATATGGAATAATTATGTATTAACTTCCTAAGTACAAGCCTCCTTTCTAAGTAATTAGGCTGAGACCAACAAATGAGATCAGACTGCACAGCACTTGTGAGCACCTGTTAATGTGTTCACTTCCAACTGCCTTCCAATCGATCCCCCCATCACTACTGCAGAGTGTAAGCTTGGGTAGGGCAGGATGCTGCCTGTTTTGCCACTCCTCAATCTTCAGCTCTTAGAATGGTGCCTGACACATACTAGGCACTCAAGTCAGTAACTGCTGAAAGAAATTCGCATATTCTGTTTGACTTTATGCAAAATGTTCTACCCGGTACATTCATGCTATTAAATGTAAAATACACAAGGATGCTATTGTTGTCAACACTGCTTTTTCATATTGTTACACCTGGGAGTGGGCACTGTAGGGCAGCAGGTTAAGCTGCCTCCTGGGATGTCCACATGCAGGATCAGCCCGATGGGAGCCCTGGCTGCTCTGCTTCTGATCCAAGTTCCTGATAATGCAGCCGGGAGGCAGCGGATGATGGCCAAGTACCTGTGTCCCTGCCACCCGTGGAGGAGACTCAGATGGCATTCCAGATCCCTGACCTCAGCCTGACCCAGCCTGACCTGGCCATTGCAGGTATTTGGGGATGAACCAGTAAATGGAAGATGTTTCTCTCTGTCCATCTTTCCCTCTCTGTCATTCTGTCTTTCAAATAAGTAAATAAATACATAGGTATATATAATTGCTACACTTATACTATAATGGTCAATCCCTTACTTTTACTTTGACATGTGAAATAAACTTGTAAGAGTCATAGTTAATAAAAAATAGACTTATCACTTTTTTACTTAAGCTGTAGGTAACACCAATTTTATTAATTTTTGTTTTGTAAATCTTTGAAGCTACTAGAATTCATCATCTACCCTTCACTGAGAACAAATAATGAGAGTTGAAACTACATTTTGGTAGTTTGTAAAACAGAAATATTACCTGGAACCTTTTTAAACTTCAAAAGTGGTAATAGGATGTCATATTAAATGTAAGTGAATTATGAGTTAAGAACTCCTGTCTAGAAATTTCTGTGAAAAAAAGTAGACAACTAACCTTATGCAGAGGTTTGAGTACAGCCCTGTTCTTGGACATCTCCTCTCTCCCTGATCCATAACAGGGCATCCACGGTTTGGGTACAGGTTTTGTCTGTTACAAAGCCACTCACTAGGTAACAAAGGGAAAGGAACCAAACTCATAGGAAGGAGCTTAAGGCAAGCCCTGGCCACACAACAGAGTAAGGCGAGACACTGATGCTGTCAGGACGACAATAGTGCACGTTGGAGTAGAAATCACTGTCAAGGTCTGGGATCCTGTCAACCTCCTCTCCAGAAAAACATCAGGTCTGCAGGATGTCGATTTCCACTCCCACTGGGGCACCCAGAAGGGGCAAGTCAGAGTACCACCTGTTCTTCCCTCTCCAGCCAGGTAGGAGGTGATCAAAGGGAGGACCAGTGCAGCAGCAAAGGGAAAGCCGAGTTCCCTCCTCCGTGGACTGGGAAAATGACCTCCTCCCACCCCGCAGAACAGAATGAACTGAGAACAGGCAGTGTCCGGCAACCCCAAAATCAACCACGAGTTAAAAAGGGTGAGAGGAAAGGTCCTGGGCTCACATTGGTCATCATGATCGTGAACATTCTCTGCAAGAAACGGTAATAAATCTGATCACTTGATATGACGTGTGGCAGACAGGCGTATTTCTGCAACAGCTTCTCGTGAGTTCTCCACTTTAAAGAGGCTGCCGCTCGCTGTTCAGCAGCTGTGAGTGCTGGAATCAAGTCGGGCAGCGAGGATAACTGCAGAGACACACATCGAAAGGGCGGATGGTGATTAAGTCACTCAACTGCAGCATTCAGACTGCTCGTTCTCGTAACACATTGGAGAGGAGAGAACTCCACTCACTTCAGAGCTTAAAAGGCATCTTAGTTATGACA